>NW_005843211.1:169325-247483 GCF_000455745.1 Alligator sinensis
CACTGGCTGGCACTTCTGTCAGTGCCTCCACTCCCCAGCCAGTGAGGGCCAATCTCAGGGGGGGGCACGTGACCCCTGTGCCCTCCATATACGTTGCCTATGCCACAATTGCTGCCTGGCTAAGCCCTGAGCTCCAAGGGCCAGGGGAAAGCTATCTGAGAGTCACAGGAACATCTGGATAACTTCCCCCTCCCCAAGCCTCAGAGCCTGGACCTGACCCCTGTGCCCCTGCCAGCACAGGGCTGCCCCCAAAGCCCCTTCCCAGCCCGGGGTTGGCACCGAGGGGAGCTTCCCCTGGCTACTACAGAAGGGCAGACAAGTGCAGGAGCAGCCCTGGACTAGGCTGCTCCTGTTGGGCTCAATTTGCCCCCAACACAGGCACACGTATAGACATGTACCCAGGAACAATTTAATGCACCCGTATTTACTGTGCAGTGTTCAGGCACATTAACTGCATGTGTAGAAACGCCCAATGTGGAGTAAAGTTAGGGTTTTGCAGATACCAGCTGCACCATGGCAATTGCCTATATGCATGCTCTTATCCTGTATTGAGTGAAAGCTAATCCATGGGAGTTTAGACCTCTTTCATTGAGGGTAAGCTATCATGAGTTAGCTTTTATTTAATGTGGGGTGAGAGTATGGATACAGGCAGTTACTGCAGAGCATATACTGATCTCCAAAGTCCTGCCCTTATTTACCTTTTGGTACCTTGTTTGTGTTGCCAGTGCCCTAAGAGTGTCCACATGTGGAGTTATTCAAAAATAGTTTTATGGATTACTTATTCCCAAACAGCTGTTCTCATACAACTCCATATGTAGATAATCTCTTGGAAAGAAATAAAAGCGCCTCTGTGGGAAGCTATTGTAGAATAGCTATTCCAGGCTCTTTTCTTAGAGTAATTTTGGAAAAATCTTTCTCATTACCCACAAAAACAGTTGTGCTTTGCCAAGTGCATTGCTGCTGATGCAATGCTCCTGATTGGTGGTACACGTAGTTCAGCATACTGCTAAACTAGGCTCTCTTCAGTAAGGAATCCTCATAATATAAAATCTGTAATGTTATATTCTAAGTCTGGTCATCCTTTTTCTTTCAAAAATGGGTCAGTAAAGTCCGTGGTAACTTTAGTGTACAAATGTCAGGATTGATGACTTGTTGCTGCAGAATATGATATGTTATAATGCAGGAAATATCATATTATTTGATTGACTGTTCTTTGCCTCTGTTAAAAATCAGAGAGTAGCCATTTAAGTCCTGATTTAGAATCTAGGTTACATTCTGCATGCCTTCTGTATAAATCATGCAGAGAATGTTCTGTAGCCCTGCAAAGAATGACTAATTCTTTCTCCATTATGATGACTCATTATTTGTTGTTCTAAGAAACAGGCTTCTTAAGTCATGGCTCCCATTTTCTTTCCTAACTTTTTTTTCCTTTTTCTATTTACTATTTTTCAATCTAAGCAGAGACAAGATACTTCAGCATTTTTCATATACATTTATCTCTAGTATCTTCCGTCAAGTATTGCCTGAGGAACATCTACCTTCTACATGACAATTTAAGAAAAGATCATTCAGGTACCTAGCATGATGAATAATTTAGCATTTGAAAGACACTCTCTCTCAGTGATACAATTAAAGCTCAGTTGCCCTTTATAGTGTGCAAAGAAATTTTCTACCCAATCATGTTAATTAATTACATCTTTCCTCTTCAACAGTGTCTAGTTGTTCAGCATTATAGGTTTCAGGCAGTTATCTTATCTACAGATCCAAAGACTTCAGTTGTCTTGGCTATAGATAATTAATGGTTGATAGAACAAAGCATACAAATAAATAGATTTTTGAGGTTTTAGTAAAATAAGGGTAATTGCTTCTCTATTTGACACTGAGGATTGATTCCATAGTCAGACATACAGCTGAGATTTTTCAGTTTGTGGATTTTGCTTCTTTTTAAGATCCTGCAGTTTGTCTCCATTTTATTATACATAGAATTGTATTGGGCATTAAACCAATATAATACAAGTATTGTTTTCTCCAGCAACATCAGCTTTTTAAAAAAATTGTTCCTTTGGAAACATCAACCATCAATACACTTTTGTGACATGCATTTCAGTTTACTGTTTTTAATTGTTTTGGAATGTTTTAGTTGTGACAAATAACTACATTTTTTGCCTTGTCTTTCCTTTCTTTTATCATGATAACTTTACCTATGTGAACTATGATGTCTTCATCTACATAATTAGCTTCTGGTAAAAAAAAATAGATTTAAGACTTAGTGGGTGTGTCTACATGACTGCTTTAATGCGCAGTACCCTATTTCACTGAGTATTAATGCATCACATAAAAAACCATGCAATTACGCTAATGCAAAGTAAAATAGGCTACTGCACATTAAGCATCACTTAAAAACCATGCATATTTGTTACTATGCATTAAGGCAGCCTAATGTGCAGTTCTTAAAACCTCACATTAGAGGTACTAAATTTAATGTGCATTAGAAAAAGTGCCTTAATGCACGTATAGACATACCCACTGTATCTTATTATCAGGTGGATATTGGTAAGCACCTAAATTTGAAATGCTGTCCCTTTGGTAGCTATGACAGCTATTAGTGATGAATTCTGGGGCATCACAAGTAAACATGAAAGAGCAAGTGAAGAGAAGTTAAAAAGAGTTTTTCTGATAGTAGCCCTCTTCTTCATTCACAACATGAAACACATTGACAGCTAAGGCCATGGGTAAATAAAAGAGTAACAATAAGGCAACCTGAGCCAGGGACAGATTTGCTGTTCTCCTGTTGAAACCAAAAGCATATGGGAGAAAAATAACCAGGCAACAACCAGAGTTGTTACTTCTGGGAGAGTTTCTTCTGGGAGACTGTTTGTCTGCACACTTTCCCCTGACTTACCTCCTTCTGGGACCAAAAAGATTTGAGCTGGGGGAAGGATCCATGCCTTACAGAGGCTGGGGTAACCATAGACCAGGAGGTGAGGGGAGCAGCATCCACCTCTCCCTACCTCTTCCCCAACCTATGCAGTCCTTGGTTTGAGGAAGAAGCAGGGGTTTTGCTGGCTCCAGCTGGCTTCCCCTTGCCACCCCTAGTGCTCAACTGAGCAGCAGGGCAGCAATTTAAAAGCCACTGACTGAGATGCAGTAGGCTACCTTGCATCTTTCATGAGGCGAAAGCATGCACACAGAGTGATTGGTAGAGAATAGTTGCTGGGGATTGGTTGAAGCCTGTCATGTCATTGTATATGGAGACTGTCAATCATGTGGATATATACAAAGGTATTGAAGCAACTTGACCCTATGTGGGGAAACCCAGCACTGGAGAAGATCAGCAATTGAGAAGAGACAGAGACTACCCGAGCAGAGTGCGGGGCCTGGGGCAAATCAGCCTGTGTGGGGCCCCACCCCCAAATGCAAGAAAGCAAGCGGCGAGGGAGGTTGGGGATGCTGAGCGGCTGGACGCACCAGATTGAGCGGCAGATTCAGCGGGGGTAAGGGGGCACTGAGCAGCTGGAGATGAAGCCAGTGGCAGTATGGCATCAACACGGCTGCTCTGCCCAGCTCCACAGGGCCCCCCAAAGCACAGGGCCTGGGGCGGTCACCCTGATTCACCCTCCCCAAGGGACAATCCTGAGAAGAGAAGATATCTTACTGTTGGCGGTTGAGAACTCCTGCCTGGTACTCTGAGGACACCTGGCCAGCTGAATCTCTGCATCAAATGGAAGGCCCATGGGAGAATACGCTTTGCACTGTTTGTATTTGGTGTTTCTTACATGTTTAATTAATTTGGTTTTTGAAGCTGGAACAGCTTCACTGGTCTATCAATCTGTTCCACGCCCCCCCCCCTTTAATAAATTAATTAGTTAATTATTTTGGTGTAACACTGGAGGGATGCCTCTACAATTGCAGTTTTCAAACTGTGGGGGTGCCCCTCTGGGGGTGTGAAGGAATGTGGGGAGACACAGTACAGCGGGGCACAGGCAAGAAGTTTGCAAGGAGCCAGCACCGCTGCAGCCTTGTGGGGGGATGTGGGGCTGGGGAGCCGTGGGCAGGCTCTGCCAGCAGGCTGCTGCACCTCCAAGAGCCCGCCACACCAGATGCATAGCCTAGAGCCACAACGGGGCCAAGGGAGGAGGTGCTGGAGCTTTGGGGGGTGGAACCTGCCCCCCCAAGCCAAGTTGAGCTGAGCCGCACTGCAGCAACTGCTAGGATAAGGGGTGCCCTGTGCCTGGCTGTGCTGCTTCTTTGGGGGCGGGGGAGAGGGGGGGGCAGTGCAGCACAAACAAAATTGTAATTCAAAGGCAGGGCTCAGCTCAAAAAGTTTGAAAGCTGCTGCTCTATGAGCACCTCCAGCAACGACTTTACTTCTAGCAGGTATATAAAAAGTACTTCTCCTGACACCTCTGCACTTTTAATTTAAGAGAAACGCATCACTCCAGATGTCTTGTAGAGCTGTTCCTCAGTATTTCAGAGTTGCTTTCTAATAGTTTGAGCTTGAAAAAAAACCTCATAAATTCTTTATCATGTTCTATCTGACCCTAAGGGACAAAAGAGAAGAGGAATGAGCAACCCGGGGAGAGAAAGCAAGAGACTGACCTGACATTCTACTCCTGTTAGGGTAAACACCTTGACTTCAGTACCTTGCTGTTGAAGATTTTGGGATCAGGGTCCCCCTGCACCAGCAAGAAGCAAGCTCCCATACCTGGGAGCCTCCTCAGTTGAGGGGGCCAGCAGGGGGGGTGTACCTCATGTACCCCTCAGACTGGCAGATAATGGCACCAGTGATTCCCCCAGGCTCTGGGTTTGTGAAACCGCTGGGCCCTGGAGATTACAGCTGTCATGATCCCTATGTCTCAGGGGTTTCACATACCCAAGACCTAGGGATTGTAGCAGCTGTGATCCCCAGGGCCCGGTCTTTTCATGCTGGGCAAGGTACACCCCTGCGACTGGGAGCCCAATCAGCTGACTGGGCTCCTGGCTGCAGGGGAGACCCTGCAGCACATGCAAATTAGAGCTTGATGTAGGGGTGTGCAAAGTGGGCCCTATTCGATTTGGATTTGGCCCGAATCAGGGACAGTGATTCAATTCGTTGATTCGGATCACTGTCCCTGATTCGATTCGGCTGAATCTGAATCTGAAGATTCAGTGCTGATGCAGAGAATCAGCGATTTGGACATAGACACAGCTTTAAAAGTTTTTTTCTATATACCTTGAGGTACCAGTGCAGCTTGTGATTGCTGCGATGCTGGGGCGCATGGAGCATCCCACTGGGCAGGGGGGAGGCCTCCACATGCTCAGCAGTGAACCCGGAAGTGGACCAGAAGTACTTCCAGTCCACTTCCAGGTCTGCCAGGGAGCATGCTATGGGGGCCCCTGTGCCTCTGCCCAGACCACCGAATTGGGCCAAATCTCAGCCGAATCAAATCAGGGACCGAAGCTTCACATAGCCCTACTTGATAGCAACCAGTTATAAAGTTAATACATATTTTGAGGTCTAACTGAATAGCTGGTTGGAACTTTTTATTGTGTGATAGCTACTTTGCACGTGTAGCTGGTCTTCAGTTAATTGTGCAATACCTGTAACATGTAAAAGGGGCCTTAGAGACAGTGGAAGCAAATGACTCCTTGGGATTTGCCCATGCGGTTTCATATGTTTCAGCGAGAACATGATTGTGATAGAATGCAATAACAAATTGTTAATAAGCAACAACCTCCAACAGGAATCTATTGCAGAAATATAATTCAGTTTGTTAAAAAATGGGCTCCTTTTCAGGAAATATGTATTCCCTAAGGCAGTGGTTCTCAACCTTTTTACAGACCCAAAGGCCTTTTTTAAAGAACCAGTGTACTCTAATGCAGTATACTGCTAAGAAGGAGGCTTATAAATCCTGATCCAATCAAAAGTCAATGAATAGCTAAATCTGTGAGTCACAGGAACATTTACCAGCAATTTACTTCATTTCTTAACTTCCTCTGCAAACATACTCTGCTCCGTGAACATACTGTGCCGTGGCCCCTTGGTTGAGAATCACTTGTGCTAAGATGAAATGCTTAAACTTTCCAAGGTATGGCTGAATTATTATCAGAAGAGTTCTATCTTAAAATACCATGCCTCCCCCACTCCGTCCTCCTCCCCACCCCCACACACACACACTTTTATTGACACAGTAATAAATACCCTTGAGGTGGAACTTCTTTCTGTCTGGCATCCATCTCGTCCTTCCTAAAAGAACTAGCTAAATGGTTAGGTCATGTACAAATGCTTTGCTGTCATTGGAGAGTCCCTGCAGAGTTTTTATTAGTTGTTCTTAATTATCTAAGCATTATTTGTTAGGGTTCTGAATCCTCTTTTGCGGAATGCTGTACAAACACCGAGCAAAAATGTGATCCCTGCCCCAAATAGCTTTCAATCAAAAGAAAAGAGACAACAGATGGATGTGGAGACAGGGAAGTAGAAAGAAGCAATGAGTCAGCCCAATCTGCAGTGGCCTCAGCACATCAACAGCCTAACCAGCTTTTTGTAGGACTCATAGCTAGGGACCTTCCTAAATTGCAGCGAGATGAAGGGATTTTCACAGGCCGCTTACAATATGTGGAGCCAATTTTGCAGTCTCTTCACGGCAAGCCCCACTTGCCACTGATTGGCTGAGGAGCCCTGGTGGCCCTGCCCCTCACCACTGAATGACCAAGAGGCCAATCAGGGGTGACAGGTAGGGGGTGCACATGCACCCCCTGTGCGTGGCAGTGCACCCCCTGGAAAAACCAGTAGCGGCTGCAGGTGGTTCCCGACCCTTGGCTGGCGCTCACCACCCCCACCCCGCACTGCTGCCAGCACCAGTGGTGGCTGCAGGAGCTCCCCCACTTACCACTGCCATGCTCCTGCCGCTGCACTCCCACTGCCGCTGTACCCCCCCCAGCCACCGGGGGCACACACCATTCATGAAGCCAGTCACTCATCTTCAGAGTGCAGCATTGCTGTAGCACTGCATCTGGCCTCTTAAAAGATGGTGCTGAAATCCTTTTGCTTTCCTGATGGTGCCTTCACTGAGCCTACATCACTGTCTCAGGCTCTCACTAGCTCTCTCTCAAACCACGTGCTCTATGGCTGCAGGGATTGCTGCACTTTCTTTGTATTCTAGTGTGCTTTTTTTCAGGCACTTCCCCGCAAAATCACCAGAAATACCATTTTTCACAGTGATCGCAGAACCCACCATTTTTCACGGTTTTGGTGAAAACTGCAAAACCATGATTTAAGTATGTCCCTACCCATAGCAAAGGAGGGCTTTAGGTAGAGATTTTGAAGACTTGTAGTGAGGCAGCTTCACAGATGTTTCTGGGGTGCTCTTCCCATGTGTCTGATGCAGAGTTGGAGAAAGTGTGAAGATACTTATTTAAAAATTCAACAAGCAGGTTATGGAGGCTGCCATCATAGGCTGTAAGGTATATTACTCATTGGGAGAACTAGCCCATATTAGCCATACACAAACCTACATATTAGCCATAAAGCTGCCTTTCTGAACTGTCCATCATCTGCATCCAAGCCATGTCTCTTATGTTTCTACCATCTCCATTCTAGTCTTCTTAATAGATTCTGCAAATGAGAGTTTAGGAAATTTTGTACATCACTCTCTAATGCAGTACACTGCTAAGAAGGAGGCTTGTAAATCCTGATCCAATCAAAAGTCAAATGAATAGCTAAATCTGTGAATCACAGGAACATTTACCAGCAATTTACTTCATTTCTTAACTTCCTCCACTAACATGCTGTGTTCCCTGACTGACAGGAACGACTGTGTCAGGAAAATTCCTTTTGATGTGCTTCAGCTTTTTATGTCATCTTCTCTTGCGTATTTAAATATCTTAGAGCTAGAGAGAGTGGAAACATTGAATAGAACCAGGATTGTGCAGTATTTAGAAAGATTTCAATGTGTAAAGTACAGTTTGTACAGAGACCAGAAAAAACATTCGGCCTGATGAATGCACTAGAGTTCTTTGAGTATATTATTAAACTGGCAGGCAGAAGCGAAAAAAAAAAATCAAATCGTTTTATTTGGGAGGCAAAAAACAAAGCACTATATCACAGAGAAAAGAAGCAGTATTTCTTTAAAAAATCAGTACTTTCTATGATACCTAATACAGCATCCTGACTTCTTTTTTTTCTATCTATTAAAAGGACTAGAATGAAGAGGCTAGAAATTGGACCTTTCTTTCTGATATCTTTAAGCTCCTTTAAGACTGAGAAATACTTAAAAACAAATGCAAAAGAACAAAATATTAAGTACCACTGCCTTGAAACAAATGTATCAGCAGAATATTTGCTGAATCCTAGGACCTTACTTGCACAACTTATTTCCTACATAGACCTGAGCTGTCATGGGCTGCAGAGGTAAAACACATTCTTGGGAGTCCGAAACAAGCTGCTTTAAATGTTATTACGTAATGGATAAGTGTACTAGCTCTCTCTTGTGCCTTGATACTTGCTTGGTGATGTCACGGAGGGATTACCAAGACTCATCTGGCCCTCTGACTACTGCCCTATGCTGCTCATTCATGTGGGCACCAATAATACTGCCAGGGGAGACTCTGAGCAGATCAAAAGTGACTACAGGGCTCTGGGTGCAAGGGTCAAGGGGACAGGGGCTCAGGTGCTATTCTCCTCGATCCTTCTGGTCAAGAAAAAGGGCCTGGGCAGAAGAGGGCACATTCTGCAAATCAATGCATGGCTGTGCAGGTGGTATTGACAGCAGGGCTTGGCTTCTTGACCATGGGATGAGGTTCCAAGAAGAAGGAAGAGACAGGATTCACCTGACAAAAAGAGGGAAGAGCATCTTTGCAGACAGGCTCACTAACCTAGTGAGGAGGGCTTTAAACTAGGTTTGCTGGGGAATAGAGACCAAAGCCCTGAGGTATGTGGGGAAGTGGGTGACCTGGAGGAAGTGCAAGCAGAAGTGGGCAACAGGGGAGGCCTTCTCATTCTTCCTGAGAAATCAGGGCAATCAGCTAGTTACCTTAGCTACCTGTACACAAATGCACAGAGACTGAGAAACAAGGAGGAGGAATTGGAAGCCCTTGCACAGTCACGGAACAATGACGTGACTGGAATAACAGAGACTTGGTGAGATAGCTTGCATGACTGGAGCACTGTCATGGATGGGTACAAACTGTTTAGGAAGGACAGGCAGGGGAGAAAAGGAGGAGGAGTTGTACTTTATGTAAAAGAGCCTTATGATTGTTCGGAGTTCCAGTATGAAGCTAGAGACAGGTCTGTTGAGAGTCTCTGGGTTAGGGTCAGAGGGGAGAGCAACAAGGGTGATGTGGTGGGGGTCTGCTAGACCACCAGACCAGAAATATGTGGCGGATGAGGTTTTCTTCAAACAGCTAGTGGTACTTTCCTGATCACAGGCCCTGGTTCTCATGGGGGACTTCAGTCACCCTGACATCTGGTGGGAGGGCAATCCAGCAGTGCACAGGCAGTCCAGGAAGTTTTTGGAGAATGTTGAGGACAACTTCCTGGTGCAAGTGCTGGAGCGGCCAATTAGGGGCCATGCTTTTCTTGACCTGTTGCTCACAAACAAGGAAGAATTGGTGGGGAATGTAGTAGTGGTTGGTAACTTGGGCAGCAGCAACCACAAGATAATGCAGTTCAGGATCCTGAGGAAAGGAAGGATGGAGAGCAGCCGAGTAAGGGCCCTAGAGTTCAGAAAAGCAGACTTTGACTTGTTCAGGGTACTCATGGGCAGCATCCCCCTGGGAAGCCAGTCTGCGAGAGAGAGGAGTCCAGGAGAGCTGGGTGTAGTTTAAAGAAATCTTACTGAAAGTTCAGGAACAAACCATCCTGATATTCAGGAAGACTATCAAGTATGACAGGAGACCATCTTGGCTTAGCAGGGAACTTTTCCATAAGCTAAGTCAAGAAGGCCAAAGCACAACTACAGCTGCAGCTAGCAAGGAACATGAAGGATAATAGGAGGGGTTTCTACAAGTATGTCAGTAACAAGAGGAGGATCAGGAAAAGTGTGGGTCCCTTACTGAATGGGGGAGGCAACCTAGTAGTGACAGAGGATGGCGAAAAGGCTGAAGTGCTCAATGCCTTTTTAACTTCAGTCTTCACAGGCAAAGTCAGCTCCCAGACTACTGCAACTGGCAGCAAAGTTTGGGGAGGAGATGAGCAGCCAACTGTGGCAAAAGTCAGGGCACGTAACTTTTGAGGATAGGCTCAGGGAACCGGGCTTGTTTAGTCTTCAGAGAGGAGTGAGGGTGGGTTTGTTAGCAGTCTTCAACTACCTGAAGGGTGTTACAAAGTGGACAGAGTTAGACTGTTCTCAGTGGTGGCAGATGATAGAACAAGGAGCAATGGTCTCAAGTTGCAGCAAAGGATGTTTAGGTTGGATATTAGGAAAAAACCCTATCACTAGGAGGGTGGCAAAGCAACGGAATGGGTTACCTATAGAGGTAGTGGAATCTTCATCCTTGGAGGTTTTTAAGACCCAGCTCAACAAAGCCCTGGCTGGAATGATCTAGTTGGGGATGGTCCTGCTTTGAGCAGAGGGTTGGACTAGATGACTTCCTGAGGCCCCTTTCAACCCTAGTTTTCTATGATTCTATGAAAAGAAAAGATTAGGGCCTATTTAGAAAAGCTGGACATATACAAGTCCATGGGGCCAGACAGGAAGGACCCGAGGGTGCTGAGGGAGTTGGCTAATGTTGGCATCAAGGGAAGTTGAGGTTAGATATTAGGTAAAGCTTTCTCACTAGGAGGGTAATAAAGCAGTGGAACAGATTACCCAGAGATGTTGTGGAATATCCATCCTTGGAGGTTTTAAAGACCCAACTAAACAAAGCCTTGGCTGGGATGAGATAGTTGGGGATGGTTCTGCTTTAAGCCGGGGGTTGGACTAGATGATCTTCTGAGGTCCCTTCCAACCCTCATTTTCTATGATTCTACGATATGATTAATATGGACGTTAGTGTGACGTGATATATTTTTGCAGGTATTGCACAATATGCACATTTTGTATTGTGGAGGGGACAGGACTTTTCATGCAGATGAGCAAAAAGCAGTACTAATTGGGTGCACTGGGAATTTCACTTTGATATGCATGATGATATTTTAAGCACTTAACCATAGTTTGTGTTCTTTGATTGATTACACTAAAAATGTATGTACATGCCATCTTTAATTCCACCCTGTCTCTAGTAGCCATCTGACATACCTTTGTAAATTATCTTTAAAGAAGAGGCTGTAAGGTATCAATGAAATAGTAATTTGGGATGATTTTCTTTTACTGTTACAAAAATCTAAAAGAGAAAGCTTCTCTATGTCAAATAAGGGACAAAGCCTCAATGGGAATTTCCTTATCTAAAACCTTTCCCCAATTATTCATGTAATTAACTTTGTCTTCCCTATCAGGTTTAATAAGTTCACTACTGCATTTTGAAATGATGCCCTTGGAGTCTGCATTAGAGTTTATTATCACCTTTTTGGGCTTTGTGTGCACTCTGTGAATTCCACCTTTTCCCAGAGGTTTGAAATATAACATATTAAATTAAATTTAAATTAAATATTAGTGCCTTACCTGTATTGAAAGTCCTTTGTAATGTCTCTGGGCCCAACAATTTCTCCCCTTTAATTAACTACTTTATTCCTTGAAGGCCAGCTTTGTCCTTTTTAAAAAGTGAGATCAGTGACTCTTGGAGGGAAGTTTGAATTGTATCCAGTTGTGGCTTGATGAGAAGAAGCTGGTCTGCCTTTACATGGTTAGGGTAAGGCAAACAGTGGAATGGGAGCTCTTTTGAGTAAGTCTTGGGGTTTTTGGTAAAAAAAAAATGGTCCTAGTGCAGGGATGGGCAAAATATGGCCCGCAGGCCAGATCCGGCCCACAAAACCATTCTATCCGGCCCGTGGGGCCCCCCGCAAAATTTGAAAATTAAAATGGATCTGTCCTTGTTTCCTGTCAAAGATGACAGGAACCAGGGGCAGTAGGACCCAGGGGAAACTCCGGCAACCCCTGCAGCCCTGCCCAACCCCAGCTGGAAGCCCCAGCAGGGCCTTCTGGCCTGGGACCATGTGGCTGCTCCAGCACAGGAAGCTCAGGTAAGGGGGGAGGGAGGGCAGGGAAGGAGCTGGTGCGGAGCATGGGGAAAAGCAGCCCCTCTCCTGCCCTGTGGCCAGTGCTCCTTGCTGCAGCCACTCACAGCCCATGAAGGGCCGTCCTGATCAGGCACAGACAGCCCCACATGGGTTGTGAGTTGCGGGCGCGCGTGTGCACGCAGCACGGGGTGCCAGCCACGGGGGGGGGGAAGGGCCACTTTTCTCCCCAGTGCTCATCACCAGCTTGTAACCTGGCCCCACACTGGCTCCGGGCTTGCCTGTCAGGGCTGCACCGCAGCAGCACTAGCTGCAGCTCCCCCCCGCTTGCCGCGCCAGGCAGTGTTTGCTGCTTCTGCCCACCCGGAACTCGCACCATGGTAGGCTGCAGCAAGGCTGCCACCACCACCTCTGTGCTGCCCAGCGCACAAGCTCCGGGCGGGCAGCAGCAGCAAATACTACCCAGCACAGCAAGTGGGGGCTGCTTTCTTCCACTCTGAGCAGCTCCTGCCACTGCAGTGCAGCCCCGATGCGGAGCCCAGAGCCGGCATGGGGCCCAGGCTGGCAGCAGGGGCGGGTTACAAGCTGGTGCTGTGTGTGGGGGAAAAGCGGCCCTTCCCCCACCATGTCACCTGTGCCTCATGCTGCAGCCGCTCATAGCCTGCGTGGGGATGCCTGTACCTGCTCAAGATAGGGGCTGTGAGAGGCTACAGCAAGGAATGTGGGTGAGGGGCTGCTTTTCCCTGTGCTCTGCACCAGCTCATTCCCTGCCAGCAAGCAGGGGGATGGGGCTGCATGCTGCCCCCTGCCTGTACTGCAGGGCTGGGGGGCACTGGGAGTGAGCAGGCGTGGGAGCACAGGACCCTCACCGGTGTTCGAGGGCCAGCGCCAGCAGGGCCCAGAGCAGGGCAGTCGGGGTACAGGATCCCGGCTGGCAGGGGCTCTATGGAGCTGGGCCAGCTCCCCCCTCTCCCTGCTGGTGCAGCCCAGCCCGGCTCCAAAGAACCCTGCCAGCCAGCACCCCACTCTGGCCCCCACCAGTGCTCACCCAGGGACATTGGTCCTGAGATGGTGACCAGGGGGAAGGGAACCTGTCAAGGGTTGGTGCACTTGTGAAGGGCTACCCATGCAGCCCTCAACAGCTTGCCAAAACTGAGTAAGCAGCCCTCCGCCCAAAATAATTGCCCATCCCTGCTCTAGGCAGTGACAGAGGTTATGGGGCAGCCCAGGCTTGCCATCCACACAGTCAAAGTTCAGGGTCTCATGCCTGGTGTGTAAGTGTGCCTAGGTACCATGGCAGTCAGCAGCAGCAGGGTATAGTGGGTCCACATGAGCAGCTCCTCACGCACCGCCCACAACTTTCACAGCAGGGGCATGCTTGGGGTGCAGCACTGGCATGGGGAGGGTTGGCTCCAAGGCATCTCTCTGGAGAATCCCCCTGCGTGGGGGGAGCAGGGGTGCGGGCAGCTCCTTGTCCCAGTTATCTCGGAACCCCATGCCCCCAGAGCCCAGGCACTGTAGGCTGGGTGGCAGCACAGGAGAGTGGCTGGCCTGCAGGAGGAAGTTGGTTAGCAGGGTGTGGAGCCATGGCAGCAGGTGCTGCCGGGAACCTGGTGTGTCCTACCCTGGAAAGGGGACAGGAAGGCAGGCTGGCCCCAACCAGCACCCAGTGGCACGCTGGCCCCAGGGGAGTGAGTGGGGATGGAAGGCTTGGCTGGTGGCTGCCTGGGCCTTGGCCTTCCCACCTGACTTACCATGGTCCCTGGGCACCCATGTACACCTGACCCCCAATCTGAGGCTGGGTAGTGCACGGCCTTTGGTACAGAACATCTTATCTGATAGCTTTTTTTCTCATGGCTCTGCAGGTCCTGCAGCTGCACATGGGGGAGGGACCACACTTGGCAGCCAGGATGTGGGCTCAGGGTCACCGCCACTCATAGCTGGAGTCCTGTGGATGTGCTGGCTCCACCAGAGGCAGACCCAGGACTGCACCATCCTCCCAGAGTGGCTGGTGATGGCATCGGAGGACCAGCTGGAGGATGCATGGGCTTGGCATATGGAGGATGTTGCCCGTGATGAGGAGGGACCAGGCAGACCAGGAGTTCCAAGTGTAGCTCCTGGCTCTGGAGTGCAAGCAGCTGGAGGCACTGTGCCACCTGCTGCCCAGCCCCTGACCCTAGCCCTTCCTGTACCCTGGCAGCCATCTGTTGCCCAGCAGCAGCCCCTGCCATGGGCCTGAGAGGAGGTCCTGCACTGCCTCCAACAGCCAGAAGCCCTTGACTCAGCCCATGCCCCAAGTGCCCCACTACCCAGTCCTCCCTCCTGGGCCCAGGCCTGCTGCTCGCTCCAGCTTCACACAGGTGTGAAGCCAGTGCTGGCTGCAGCAGGGCCAGGATCACACGCTGGCCCCAGACACCAGCTGCCAGAGGGGGAGCCACCCATGCTGGGGGATCACCAGCTTCCATTGCCCCTGGGTATGCCCCCTGCCTGCTGGACCCACTGTGCTGGCCACTTGTACTCAGGCTCTGCCCCCCAGCTGCCCCCAACCCATGGCCCCCCACCCAGGACAGTACACAAAGTACTTTGTAAATAGCTTGCACAGGGAAGAGGGTGTTTTATTGTTCATGGGTGGGGTGGGCAGTGGAGGGACTGGTTTGGTGGGGAGGGTGGGAGGAAGGGAAGTCTGTTTGTTGAGGAGGGAGGGAGTCTGCTTTCGGGGAGGGAAGGGGAGAGGGAGTCTGTTTGATGTGAAGGGAATAAAAACTATTGCTCTTTGGAGACGTGTCTGCAGTGAGCATCGTGCTGGGGGTGAGGAGGGGCATGGGTAGCAGTTCAGGTGGGCTACAGTGGGGAGTGCAGGAGGAGGTAGTCAGCCAGGGCCTCTTGCACCCAGTGCCCTTGTCCCCAGTGGGAGGTGTGCAGCTCACCTGGGGCATGGGCAGGGGGCACCTGCCATTGTCGTTGCCACAACAGCTAGTGCTCCTGCTGCCAGGTGGCCTCCACCCGCTGCACCTCCTCCACCCAGGCCTCACAGAAGATCTCCCCCTGGGCCTCACAGACGTTATACAGCACACAGGCTGCAACAATGACCTGGGAGAGGTTGTCCTGGGCAAATATGAGGTGGGCAGCAGCGTCCCTACAGATGGCCAAAGGCATGCTCCACCAGGGTGCGAGTCCAGCCCAGACAGCAGTTAAAGTGGGCCTGGTGGGAGTGCAGCTGGCTGGTGTAGCCAAAGTAGAAGCAGGTAGGAAGGGTCGCAGATGAGGAGGGGCAGGACCACCATGGTACCCAGCAGCAGGTCTGGCACTCCCGGCACAAAGTGCCCACTCTCCACCAGGCCCAGCAAGGTGGAGTTATAGAACACATAGGCATTGCAGGCATAGCCCACCGAGCTAGCACTCACAGATGTGAAGGCACATTGGTGGTTCACAATGACCTGGGGCACCATGGAGTGAAAGCCCCTCTGACTATAGTAGGGCTGGTCCCCATGGGGCTAACAGATGACAGGGATGTGGGTCCCATCCCAGGCCCCAGTGCACTGGGGGAAGCCCAGGGCACAGAACCTTGCCACCACCACCAGGGGGTTGTGCATACAGAGCACCATGTGCCCCAGCACATCCTGGAGGATGCTGCTCACCTTCAGGACAGCCTCCCTGGTGGCAGCTTTACCCACCCCAAAGAGATGACCCAGATAGTGGAGGCTGACAGTCATGGCCAGCTTGAGCAGGGTAAGGGCTAGTCAGGTGTATGTGGGGAGGGGAGGGATAACCACAGGGTGGTGTCCTGCTGCTCCAGGTATGGCCAGAGCTGCTCCAGGAAGTCCAAAAAGGTGGCCTGGGTCATCTAGAATGCCTCCAGCCACTGCTCACTGTCCCAGGTGTGTTGGACAATGGGCAGCCAATGGTCCTGGCTGGTCTGGTGGCCCCAGATGCGGTGGGGCTGGAGACCCAGGAGGGTGAGCATGGCCCTGGTGGTGGTGTCCAGGAGCCTGTCATCAGCATCCCTGCTAGGGTCCAGTCAGCCAGATGAGGTTCAGGTAGCAGCTGCACAGGAGCAGTGGCCCTGGGCTGGTGTGCTGCAGGCAGTCGCTGTGCGGGGGCCAGTCAGCCGTCAGCCAGCCGGCGGTCAGTGCAGTGGGCCAGCAGGGCCACAGCCCAGGATGTTGGTTATTCCTGCCAGGGGTAGAGGCAGGGGCTGGAGCAGGGAAGCAGAGTTAGCAAGGATAGAGCTGCTGCATGCTACCCTTGCATTGTGCACACTGCTCCTGGCCAGGGAAGTGGCTGGCCAGGGAGCAGAGGGTGGGGCTGGCTTTTCAAGAGGGCTGCCAGCTGCTGGAAGCTGCAGCCAGAGCCTGGAGTTCCTCCTGGTGGTGGCAGAGGCCCATTGCAGGGCTGCAGGAATTTGGGTGCTAAGTGCAGCAAATCTGCTCCCTAGTCTCTGCATGTGTAGATGCCTGCCCAGGATCGTTTATTTGCAAGTAGTTTACTTGCAAGTAAACTGATATCAGATCAAATGCATGTGCCCACTCATAGCTGGGTGGGCTGAAGGCTGCCCTTGGCTTGACTTCTGAGAAAGGCTCGAATGTGCACATCTGGAGCAAGATACCATAAAGGCTTGCCTACTTCACTCTTACTGCTGTCATAAAAAAGCTTAAAAAGATCTAATAATTGGAGCAAGATGACAATATTGACTGGCACTTTCAAAGGAACCTAAGGATTTAGATGTCTAAATCTCAAGGACGTACACTGAGTGCCTAACTCCTTTAAGATCTTTCCTTTAAGTGCTTTATTTCCCTTAACCTTTTAGCTTTACAGCAGTATAAATGACCTTTCCTGCCTCCCTACACATTTCATTTGAAATACTTCCAATGGAAATTCCACTCAATCTTTAAGGTGAGCTTTACAGTCATTCTTTAACATTTGATTTAGAGCAAGAAGACATTAAGTTTGATCAAAAAAAGTATATAGGCTACAGTTAGATCCAGTTGATATCAAGGTGTAAGCAGAATAGTATAAACACTATAAAGACAAAGGTAAAGATAAATATAAAGACAAAATATAAAGACAAAAAGGAGAAGATACCACTGGGACAGGGGCAGGCATTTATTTCAGGCGAAGGGCCGCTTACTCAGTTTTGGCAAGCTGTTGAGGGCTGCATGGGTAGCCCCGCCCCTTGACAGGTGCCCCACCCGCTGGTCACCATCTTGGAACCAATGTCCCTGGGTGAGGACCGGTGTGACCCAGAGCAGGGCGTAGGCTGGCAGGGTTCTTTGGAGCTGGACTGGGCTGCACCAGCAGGGAGACGGGGGAGCTGGCCTGATTCCATAGAGCCCCTGCCAGCCGGGACCCTGTACCCCGACTGCCCTGCTCTGGGCCCTGCTGGCACTGGCCCTGGGACACCGGTGCGGGCCCTGTGCTCCTGCATCCGCTCACTCGCAGTGCCCCCCCCAGCCCTTCGGTACAGGTGGGGGGCAATATGCAGCCCCAACTGCCTGCTCGCCAGCAGGGAATGAGCTGGTACGGAGCACGGGGGAAAGTGGCCCCTTGCACACGCTCCCTGCTGCAACCACTCGCAGCCCCTATCCTGAGCAGGCCCAGGCAGCCCCACGGAGGCTGCAAGTGGCTGCAGCACAGTGCACCGGTCACATGGCAGGGGAAGGGCTGCTTTTCCCCCACACTCAGACCCAGCTTGTAACCTGCCCCCGCTGCCAGCCTGGGCCCCACGCTGGCTCTGGGTTCCCCACTGGGGCTGCACCACAGCGGCAGGAGCTTTTCGGCGTGGAACAAAGCGGCCCCTCTGCTTGCCGCGCTGGGCAGTGTTTGCTACTGCTGCTGCCCGCCCAGATCTCGCACACTGGGCAGCACAGAGGCAGTGGTGGCAGCCTCACTGCAGCCTACCATGGCGTGAGCTCCAGGCGGGCAGAAACAGCAAACACAGCCCACCACAGCAAGCATGTGGGCGCCACAGCTGATGCTGCTGCAGCGCAGCTCTGACGGGCAAGCCCGGAGCCGGCTCGGGGCCAGGTTACAAGTTGGTGCTGAGCACTGGGGGGAAAAGCAGCCCTTCTCCCCCACCTGTGGCCGGTGCCCCACACTGCAGCCACTTGCAGCCTGCATGGGGATGCCTGTGCCTGCTCAGGACAGCCCCAAGTGGGCTGCGAGTGGCTGCAGCAGGGAGTGCTGGTCATGGGGCAGGGGAGGGGCAGCTTTTCCCCGCGCTCTGCACCAGCTCCCTCCCTGCCCTTCCCCCCGCCTTACCTCAGCTTCCTGTGCTGGGGCAGCCACATGGTCCCAGGCCAGAAGCCCCTGCTGGGGCTTCCGGCTGGAGGGGCAGGGCCAGGCGGGCTGCCAGAGCTTCCCCTGGGTCTTACTGCCCCTGGTTCCTGTCACCTTCAACAGGAACCAAGGAGAGAGATATTTTAATTTTCAAAAAATGTTAGGGGCCCCATGGGCCGGATAGATCCAGCTTGTGAGCCATATTTTGCCCACCCCTGGCCTAGAGAGCTACCTGTGACTGGGCAAACATCCCTGACCCCTGCAGCTGAGGGGGGCACTGCTGGCAGCATTGACGCATTCCTCAGTACATGAGAGGCCCATGCCTGTCTAGCTGTAGGGGGACAGGCTGCTCAATGAAGTTTTGCACTGTCTCCTGCCTCCCTGCATGCTGTAGAGGGGGAACCCAGGGCCAGGGGAGTCCCCCCAGGCTCGGTGGAGAGGAGGGGCAAGGGCAGGGGCAAGGAGGGCCCTCCCTTAGTGTAGGGCTTATCACGGGACTGGCATGGCCAGTGGCTCTGCTTGATCCTGGCTGGCAGCAACAGCATGCTCTGGGTGGTGTCCTCAGATGATGGGGCAAAATGTGCAGGAGCTGGCACTGCTGGTGGCCAGCAGTGTCATGGCTGGCTGCACCTCATGGCTGGGCCTGGGGTAAGGAGTTGGCAAGGCAGGCACTAGCCTGGGCACCCCGAGCTGCTGGTGAAGACTGCAGCACAGGAGCTTGGCAAGATGGGCTGCTGGACACCCAAGGGGCCCTCCCCCAGTGGCATGTTATCATGGGTGCCAGGCTGGGGTGGAGGCTAGGGCCAGCCACCTGTGCTGCTGTAGACAGCATGGCTATGGCCTGGATCCCGGGGTGCGAGGATCTCCATCAGTTGCTGCATAAAGGGCATAGACTTGCAGGGACTCCCTGACTGATGATTGTGGTCAGTCATGGTGACCCACTGTGCCCACAAGGCCTTGATCTTTATGTAGCACTGCCACTCTGACCAGTCATGCCTGCATTCCTCCATCCGGCCTAAAAGCCTAACTCCCACATCCGGACTAAGTGGAGGACACCATCAAATATCCCATGCCAACTGTCTGGCCTCAGCATGGCTATCCCTGTGTTGCTGGGCCTGGGCAGCTGCCTGCAGTGCCCTGCACAGGGGCATGGCATGAGACTGGCAGCTGCATGGCAGAGGCAATGGCCCGCAGCACCTGCAGGCTCTTGGCAGGCTGCTGGGGATGGGCTGTGGGCAGGTGGAGCTGGTCCTACCAGCCAGAAGCTGCCTGCACCTGGGCCCGGGGGCTGGTAGTTCTGTCAGGAGGCTGCAGCAGCCTACAGCACTCTGCAAGCCTGGATGGCATGGGCCTGGCAGCCACGCAGCACTGCGGTGCCAGGCAGAGGCACAGGGGTGCAGACAGGCTGGTGCAGACAGGCTGGTGAGGCTAGCCTGTAGCTTGCCCAAGGGGACACAGGGCCTGGAGTGGCCTCAGGCTGCCTGCTGGTGTGCCCCAGGGCTCAAGATGCCTGCAGGCTTTTAAGGGCCTGAGGCCAGGGCTACCATAGAAGCATCCCAGCCTCAGGTCGGCCCTCTAGCGGCAGGGCTGACCTGGGACCAGATTTGTTCCCAGGTTGCATCTACATGTGCATAACTGTACAGTAACTCATTGCAAGTAAATTTACTACCTGCATTTGCAGGTAGTAAATTTACTTGCTATTAGGCATTTTTACTGTGTGGTAAGCATGTGCAAATGTAGACGCGTGCAGTTATCATGTAGATGCACCCACTGAGTACCTGATCATTTGGCTGGAGAACCAAAGGTGGCTACACAGGAATGCTAGTCAGCACATTACTGTCTCATGGCCCTCTGGCTGAGGAATCTGACATGCCTTAACTGTGGTAGCCTGATGGATCATCTAAACTCAAGCAGACCATGGATGGATTTGTATTTCAAATGGTTTGCCTTTTGGTAGAGTTGTAAGCAACTGAAACTAGATTCTTATAATGGGGAAGTGTTGGAAACTTTAACTGTAGACTATGTTACCTGTTGCACCAAAAATAGATCAAAGATCATTTGAATCCCTAAACAGTTGATAGCAAGTTTTTTACCCAGCTTCTTTTCTTTTCAGGTATTTTTGGTTTGTCTGTCTTCATTCCATGTGGATTCAATATCTCAGTAGTGTGTTTTGCTTGTTTTTTAATGCTAAGTAATTCAAAGTGACTTGCCATTCAGGGATTTGTTGGCATATCTCAGGGACCTTTGGGTGCTTTCTTTTGCCAGTTATAATGCTTTAAAACTGTATTTAGACTCTTTAAAATATTAGGTTCTGTGAGTGGGTAAAGGGTATGGTCACCATCTCTGTTTTGCTTATATGTTTCTGACAGCTAGTCATTAAGCCTAACTGATTTGAAAAGTCTTTTTGTACCTGAGGTGACATCAGGTAAATATATATATAGAGAGAGAGAAAGAGGGGTGGGGGGGAGCGGAAGAGCTGAGCCATGTAAAAGTGAAGGGTTTTATGCCCAGATGCCATGTTCTTCAAGAGCTCTGTGTGCTTTTATTTTTCATTTTGAAACCTTTCTCACAGATCTGATCATTGCAGCCAAATTTTTTTAAGTTTATTTTTAACTTTCTCGATTTTTCCTGCTTCCCTCGTATCTATATTTGCTGATTCCTCTGAATTAGTTGGGGGTAACCGTTCTAGCACATATACATATCTGTATCCCTAGTGCTTGTGGCTTTTCCAAATAAGTTAAGAGTAATGACAAGAGAGGTCAGCTTTGCCCAGGTCCTCTTTTTTCCCCAAGGAGAAAATGGGGATCTTTCTCTTTTTATAAAAATGGTGGTCTTGGTTCCATTTACATGGCACAAATCCCATCCCAAAAGTTAAATCCTAACCCCCCTCCCTTCCAGTGCCTTTCATGCTTTTAGTAAGTAGCCCTAGTGACCTGGACAAAAGCTTTTGTGCCATCTAATTATATCACAGGATTCTAGTGATTGGGTCCACGACCTGTCAGATGTTATCTGCCAAGGGCCTGCTAGTAATGACACCTCCTTGATCCCCGCTAATCAGAAATCTATCTGCTTTTTCAATCTCTTTGCCAAATAGTTTGAATGCATTTTGATACTCCAATAATATGGCAACTGGCATACCATTTTTTAAATTTACTTTCCATCAAACTAACAATAATATTTGCATCATCTGTACTCTGTTTTAGCTGCTCTTGACTTAAAAACATCATTAAAGATTCTAAATATCTCAGGAGAAGGTGTATCTGCTAATGGTTTAAAATCTCAGCTGGGAATCCATCTGTGCCTGTAGCTTTTTTCCTGTTGACAAATATTTAATTACCTGGCTAATTTCCTGATGCAGAATTTCTTCCTCTAAGCTGCCGCATCTAATTTAGGAGGGGATTTCCCTTTCAAGAATGCATGGGATTTGGTGGAGGAATCCAACTTTTGTACCAGGTCTGTAAATTCAGTCTGATGGCCTCAGTATTAGTAGAACTGGTCCTCGTCTTTGTCTATACATCCATTAGATTCCTTTCTGCATATGTTGCTTTCATAAATGGCGAGTCAGTGCCTGCTTCAGTTTTTCAAAGATACATCTTTGTGAGATGATACTGTACTATACACAATTCTCTCTGTGTTTTTGCTGTTTAGCCATGCTGTTCTGGAAGTTATTGAGGGTCACTAATCAAATAGCTGAATAACATTCATATGGCACCTGGGTGGTTGCATAATGTGGTTGATAGCTAAAAATAGCTGGGTACCATACATGAGTACTGAACAGCACAACATAAAGTACTGAACAGTTGAGATGGAGCTGTATATTGCACTATAAAGTCCACTGGAACATTAAATAATAAGAGTGAAAGCTGCTACTATCAAGTTAAATGTGCTTAAGAACAAGTGAGCTTCGGCTATAGGTGCTGCAGAGGATAGAGAAAAAATTTGGGTTAATTCCCTACATTGAAGATGTGATACCATAGGCTGTGTGTGTGATCTTGGGTAAGCTACTTACAATCTGTTTCCTTCATCTTCCCTATCTGTAAAATGGGGATAATTAATTACAGTCTGAGTAATATTCTCAGACTTGCTGTACTTTTGCTCATGCTTATAAAACAGTTTTAAATCTTTGGATGGAAAGTTCTATATGAATGCAAATTATTAATATTGGGTTAATTCCAGAGTCCCAGTCTCATTCTGCTTAACCTTTACTCATGTAAAACTCCCATTTATTCATTTCCCATGATTGTCCAAGCCATTGTATAGAAAGGCCTGCATTCAGATGATTACCATTGTCACAGCACCTGCCAAGAATGGAAGGAGGGAATAAGCCACATAACTAAAAATACTAGATGTAAGCAAAAAAAGAAAGAAAATATGGAAAATATTTAAGTGGGAGGTCCCAAGGTAGATCTTTGCTACCTTCTGTCTGTGACAGTACCTGAGATGCTACAGATGAAGCTTAGTACACAGCTTCAAGAATTAATAATGTATTTTCTGACTTCTTATGTATCTCAGAACTATTCTGTATTACTAGACTTAGATCAAAAGATAGAAGGCACACTGACTCAAGAGCTGACTTCAGCATACACACCAAGGGATACAGCAGTCTTACATTCTCATTTCATACCCAAAGAAACTGTGGATGCAATTAAGATATTAAATTCAAGGAAACTGTATACCGTAACTAGGGGAGTTCAGCAAATACTTTATGGATCAGTTTGTTCTTCTTTTATTCCTGACTTCAATTAGGTTTTTACATACAGGTACAGTGTGCTTTCTCCCTTTCAAACACACAGCAGTATTTTTTATAGTATCTAGCTTAAAATGGCTTTGAGTTGTTTCTGGGAACAGCACTAGGCTGCATTTTCTAGCAGTTAGCATTGTTTTCCAGACTTGTGGTTTGGCTGTTGTGTTAAGCTAATAAGGGACTGCAGAGACAAATCACCATATAAGAAAAATATGGCCATTGTGTGATACCTGTCAGTAAGTGTTTTCTTACTTTTCTCTTCTTCCTTGCTCCTTTGGGCTAGGGACAAACATTCAAAAAGCCTGAGCCTGAATTGATTCAGTCTTTGTGGGTTAGTCTAGGCTGAACCGGTTTCTAATCACATAGGCATCCACTCTGGACTGATGAAATTCAGGCACATGCCTGCAGTGGCTCAGGCTAGAAGCCGGGGGTGGGGAGCACTAGAGCAGTCCTCCCTTTCCTTCCACAGTGCTGAGCTGAGGGGGGGTGTGGCCAGGCCCTGGCAGGACAGTTAGGTAGGGGTTCCCCCACTTCATAACAGAGCATTTATCAGCTCTGTTATCAACATTTAGCACCCCATCAGAAAAAGAAAGCCTCTTTCATTAGTTCAAACTCTTCTTAAACAACTTTTTCCAAGGAAGTAAACATTCGAAGGAGGGACATTACCAGCTACCTTTTGATTAGCTCCAAAAAGCCCTAAGCCGACACTGTCCTGTCTGCCTTTGCCCTGTCTGTCTTGCACAGACACCGCTCAGCATTAGCTAACATGCAACATGCTGGCTACAGTCCGTGCTGTGGAAGGAAGGATGGCAGGGAGGGGGGAATCCCTGTTTAAAGAGCAAGCAGTGAAAATGGGGCCAGGGGAAGCGAGGCAGACATTGCTGTTCCTGCAAGTCTCTGCCAGGCCAGAGCTCCAGCAAGGGAGCAAAGGAGACCCATCCTATCCCAGAGAGCATGCCGGGATGCTGGGGGAGTCTGATTTAACTTAAACCAGCAAGGGGTCTGGGACAGACATTGCATAAGCGATTTGGCCCAAATCAGTTAAGTCTGATACTACATTCAACCAGGTTTATCCCAACTGGTTTCAGCCATTTTCAAACTGGTTTATGTGCACTGAATGTCTGTTCTGTTACACATTTATACCAGTTTCGGATCACTTAAGCTGGTTTATGTGTAAGGTCTGTCCCTAGCCCTTGCTCTTTTGGGGGTAACTAGCATTACTAATAGTGTGGGTCAGGGATAGCTCTTCTACTCAGAGGAGTGTATGCTTAGGGGCAATCAACATGGGTTCATTAGAGGGAGGTCCTGTCAGACCAACCTGGTGGGTTTCTATAACCAGTTTACAAGATCCTTGGATGCAGATGTCACGGTGGACGTAGTCTTTCTGGACTTTAGGAAGGCCTTCGACACTGTCTCTCACCCCATTCTCATTAAAAAAGTAGGAGATTGTGGTGTCGATGCCTACAGTCAAATGGGTCACCAATTGGCTGGAGGGCCACACCCAGAGAGGGGTGGTGGATGGGTCATTTTTGACCTGGAGGGATGTGGACAGTGGGGTCCCCCAGGGCTCGGTCCTCGGGCCCGCACTGTTCAACATCTTCATCAGCGACTTGGATGAGGGAGTGAAAGGCACCTTGTTAAAATTCGCGGATGACACTAAGATGTGAGGAGAAGTGGGCATACTAAAAGGGAGGGACAGGCTGCAATTGGATCTGGACAGGTTACAGGGCTGGGTGGGTAATGGGATTCAATACTGACAAGTGCAAGGTACTGCACCTAGGGAGAAAGAACCAGCAGCATACCTACAGGTTGGGGAACTCCCTTCTTGTCGGCACAGAGGCAGAAAAGGATCTTGGAGTCATTATAGACTCCAAGATGAACATGGGCTGCCAATGTGGGGATGCAGCCAGGAAGGCTAACTGCACCTTGTCATGCATCCACAGATGCATCATGAGCAGGTCCAAGGAAGTGATCCTCCCCCTCTATATGACACTGGTCAGGCCGCAGTTGGAGTGCTGCATCCAGTTCTGGGCCCTGCACTTCAGGAGGGATGTGGACAACATTGAGAGGGTCCAGAGGAGGGTCACTTGCATGATTAGGGGGCAGCAGGGCAGGCCCTATGAGGAGAGGCTACGAGACCTGAACCTGTTCAGCCTCCACAAGAGAAGACTGAGAAGAGATCTGGTGGCTGTCTAAAAACTGGCCAAGGGAGACCAGCAAGCAATGGGAGAATCCCTGTTCCCCCGAGCACTATTGGGAGTAACAAGGAATAACAGCCATAAGTTGACTGACAGTAGATTCAGGCTAGATATCAGAAGGCACTACTTCACAGTCAGGGCTGCTAGGATCTGGAACCAACTTCCAAGGGAAGTGGTCCTCGCTCCTACCCTGGGGGTCTTTAAAAGGAGGCTAGACAATCACTTAGCCGGGGTCAGTTGACCGCAGCATTCTTTCCTGCCCATGGCAGGGGGTTGGACTTGATGATCTGCTCAGGTCCCTTCCGACCCCACCAACTATGAAACTATTAAACTATGAGTATACAGACTCGTTGGCCACAGATCCTTCTGTTCACAATATATTTTTCTGTTTATTATATGTGTGTGTGTATATATATCCACACATATATATTATCTCTTCATCACCTTTTTCTTAAACTCAGGTGCTTGTTGAGGTGTTGATGGCTTGACTTTTTAAACAAATCTAAACTGAATTGAGTTTGCATAGGGCATCACTCTTACTTATGTTTTAAACTACAAAATAGAGATGTGACCCTCAGGCTTTTTAAACTGCACATTATACATCGCAGCTCATGCTGCTCAGAGAATTTCATGAGTTGTTGTTTTTTTTTAAAAAGAAGTTTCTCAAGAAAAACATAAACATCCAGGTCTCTGTTCATCAGAAATATGCTGTGGCTTTTTTCTGCAGGGAAGGCAAAGGAAATTAGGATTTCACCTTTCTAACTCATTTCAGCAAAAATGTTCCCGTCCCATGTAACCACATTTTGGTCTATTCTTGGTCAGTATTCAAAAGACAGCCACGAAGACATGAAGGCTGCACTGTATGTGTCTCTTACGCTCCCCACTGAGAACTAATCTTGGTTCAGAACAGAAAAACTCTCATGTCACCATGTCAATATTGCATAAGAGAAAGCTATTTTTAATTTTCAAATGTTTTCCATTTCAGTGGCATATAAATGTGACAACCTCCTTACCATTCCTGGCAGGGAATTCCGTACTCAACACACATGACACATATACATGGTCATTTTGCCAGAAAAAAATTGCTAGCATAGCAATTATGAAGGATTTCATCTCTTTAGGTATGAGGCAAAGATGTTAATTGGACATCTTGCTTATGCTGCTTGTTTTATAAGTTGCAAGCCCAAGATATCAGGGACCATGGCTGTCCCTGTTTCTATACATATGTACATCACTGAGCACCGTGAGGTCCTGATCCTGACTGGAACTTCTCATAATATAAAAATTAGATTTGTCCTTCCTCTCTGATTACAGTGTCATTTTGATGCTACCATCCACTCCGAACTTAATTGCATCTAATGCTTAAAAATATGCAGAAAGCACTAGAAACACATGGAGGTAGTGTGTCTGAAAACAAATTAGCCACAGTACAGGCCCCAGCTGCTGGAGGCATGTCTCTGTGAAGCAATGGGCAATTCAACTGCAGCAGAAGCAAGCAGAAAGATCCTGAAGCAGATGTTGTTCATTTGCCCCAACATGCACACAACCAATAAAAGCTGAATTAACCCCAACAGCAGAGTGATTGATGACTCTATAGCAGGGGCAAATGCCATCAGAAAAAAAATAGAGAGCGAGAGAGAAATGTTATGTTTGGTTTCCAGGAGAAGCTTCTCTCCTGTGTGATGTGATGAAGAAGGAACACCATCTCCCTGAAACAGGACTCGAAGCATGGGTAAAAGCCAGATCACACTTAAGCCAGGTAGCACGTTCCACTTGAGACAGGAAGTATGGGTTAGTTGGATGAATGGACTGTAAGGTGAATAGAAAGCTGGCTGGATCATTAAGTAGTGATCAATGGCTGGATCAACAGGTAGTGATCAATGGCTCGAGATCTAGTTAGCATACATTATCAAGTGGAGTGCCCCCTGGTCAGTCCCAGGCCCGTTTTATTCAATATCTTAATGATCTGGAAGATGGGATGGAGATCACCCTCAGCAAGTTTGCAGATTACACCAGGCTGAGGGGAGTAATAGATACGCTGGAGGGTGGGGCTAGAATTCAGAGCGACCTCAACCAATCCTCAATTTGAGGATTGAGCCAAAAGAAATCTCATGAAGTTCAACAAGGACAAGGGTGGGGACAAGTTGGAGAAAGTCCAGCAGAGGGCAACAAAAATGGTTAGGGGGCTGGGACACATGACTTCTAAGGAGAGGCTGAGGTAACTGGGCTTATTTAGTCTGCAGAAAAGAAGACTGAGGCTGGATTTGATAGCAGCCTTTAACTACCTGAAGGGCACTTTCAAAGAGGATGAAGCTAGATTGTTCTCAGTGGTGACAGATGACAGAACAAGGAGCAATGGTCTCAAGTTGCAGCAAGGGAGGTTTAGGTTGGATATTAGGAAAGACTCTCTCAGTAGGAGGATGGTGAAGCACTGGAATGGGTTACCCATAGATGTTGTGGAATCTCCATCCTTGGAGTTTTTTAAGGCCTAGCTCAACAAAAACCTGACTGGGATGATCTAGTTATGGATGGTTCTGCTTTGAGCAGGGGTTGGACTAGATGACTTCTTGAGGTCTCTTCCAACCCTAACGTTCTATGATTTTATGAAATAGGAAATTTTGAATGTTTTCTTTGGAATGCAATTGACCCCTCTGTTTGTTGCCTATCTGTCTCGGGGAAATTCCATCATGTATGTGTTTATTTTAACTTCTCTTGGAACATGCTCATTTACAGAGGTTATCAGTAGGGCCTAGCTTAAATCACAAGTTCACATTTTTCATGAAAATCATGAAATTAAGTGATTTTCACCAAAAAAAAAGTGATTTGCCAGGAAATGCCAGAAGATCGCAGTTTGCTGGGGAGTTCAAGACCCGGGGGCAACTAAAACAGACCTGTTGGCCAGAGATGGAGAAGAGGCCAGGGACAAGGGGAAACACTGTGGCCAGAAAGGCTAGGACTCAGAATGGAGGTCAGACTTAACCAAATGATAATAGAGAAACAACTAGAACAAGACTGACAGAGTCAGTAACCCCTGGCCCCTTGTTTCTTCCTCTTGAGAATAAGACAACCTCTCTGACTGTTTTTGAACAACAAAGATGGCAGGCGAGTACAAAACAGGAGTGCGGGATCTGCTGCAGACCAAACCCCCAAACTGGTAGTTTTGTTCTGTAACACCTGGTCACAGAAATAACTAGTTATGCCTCTGCCTCCACATGTCCCCCACCAGCCAGGGGCCTCCAGCCTCACCCCTCTTTATGGTCTCAATTCAGCTCCTGCTCTGAGACTCTGCAGGGGATCTAGGCATTCAGGACCCAGGCACAATAGAAGTGCCAGCCTGTTGTCCAGCTCCAGCCTAAGGGAGCCTGATGGAGCAGCTCAAACTGGAAGCAGCTGTGATGCAGACCAAGGTAGAGTGGGTGGTGCTGGGAGTCAGGGGGTTTGCAGCCACCCCACAGTGCACATACCCATAATTTCAAAATCCTAGATCCACCTAAGACTGGTGGCGGGGCTCTTCCCCTCACCTCCCCCCCCAAAAAACTCTGAGACTCCCTTTCATGGGTTTTGAGTTTATGGTAGATTCTGTTCTCCTGGACTTTTCCAGACAGGCTGGGATGAAAGAGTTAGGATGTTTTGGTGGATGAGGGAACCTGTTTTGCATTGTGTCACTAGAATGAGGAAACAGTATACCTGTGAGAGAGTTGGGAAAGACAAATTAGGCCTTTGGTTATGATTTCTGAAGCCCTTTTGTGTCTACTTTTAAGAGTGTACAGCCCTAGAGCTTTTGGATAGATGCTTTTAAATGAAGACAAATTAAATAAATGCATTCCAGAGCCTGAGCTCCATCTGTCGAGTTCAAACATTCTTGATTCCTGACTCACCCGTAAGCTTTGGAGCAGTCTGTAGAAGCCTGTGGAATACCTGTGGCAAAACCCACAGTGCTCGGGGCTGTTGAATGAAAATAGACTGTTGCTGAAAATAAAATGCTACTGTCTTGTTCCGATAAGACCATCTAAAATAAAAGGCAGTGATGAAGTTCACAATTGAATGGTTGTCACAAGCATTACAATACCACAAACCACAAATAATGATCCTAGAGAATAGGAGGGGATAATAATCCTTTCTGTGGGTTTCTTTCTGCCTTCCCTTTCTAGGCTGATGTCATCATTATGAATTGTCAGTTCATGGGATCATAGCTAACGCTCTGGTGGTTTCATTACAAAGATAATTCATGTCGTGGCAGAAGCTAATTGTTCTTTGGATTTGTCCTTCATTGTCAAATGCCATGAATAAGTTTGGAAGTGAATCTGAACCTTATCTGAACTTCTTGAGCTTGTCCCCTGGTGCTTCTAGCATTATTCCTAGGTAAAATCTTCAGTCTAATGAAAGTCACTGGCTCCAGCACTAGCTATCTGAGCAGACTAAGAAATGCATTTGACTCTCTAAAATGGAGAAGTAAAAGTACAGTAGTAGAGAACTTAGGTTTCAGAAATTCTATCATTGAATTATCGTCAGCTTTTCCAAGAGCTGCAGTAGTCTCTGGTGACCTGATTGTAAAACATTACAAAGAATAATAGGGAAGGCCACTTTTGTCAGCTCTCTTTCAATGTGTGCTTATGAAAATAGAATAATGTCTGATCAGACCAAAGAAGGTAGAATGAAATAAGGGAATAATAGGAAACAATATAAATTATTGGAGCAGGATGATGCTCTTATCATTCTGATTTTTAAGCAATTGTCTTCATCCCAGCAGCCTCTTTTTCAGCAGGACCCAGGCCTAATGTTATTCAATAGTTTTCCCTTTAGTGTACTAGGTAATTTACCATTTCAGTTAGCCCTGCAGTGACTGAAATATTTAGGGGATTTGTGTAGTGACAGAAATAGATAAGATGTTTGAGGCAAATGGCTTAGCTCTGTTTAGGAAAATCTCCATGGGATTTAGGAGGATGCACTGATGTAATACAATTGGTGGTTTTATTAAAATTCTTTTTGAATAACATCTATGGGAAAAGTGTAGTCTATTCTCATTACAGGCTCTCCCCCACCAAAGTAAAACCCCTTCTGAATGAAGAAGTGAATCAGAAACCTGGCTAAAGCTGCAAATAATAGGGCAACAAAATGAATGCAGAAACATTTTGGAAGTCTACTCATTCTCTCTGAGTTTTCAGGTATTTGTTTTGAGCTCTGAATACTGCCAAAAGCTCTGTATCATCTGGTCTAAACTGCAGCTTTGACCAGTTTTCATGCCTTAATTTGGAAAAATAAGCATGTTAGAATTAACGTGTAGTAGTGTGTATTTATATATTTGTGTATACGTATAGATGTTTATGTGTATGTAACTACATGTATCCATACACACACATACATATCCATACTCATATATAATACACAAAAATATGTTAATAATATTTTTAAAATTGAAAAGTAAATTACATAAATTAATCCTCATTGCAACCTTTATTTTGCCCCCTTTTGCATGTGTATTGACAAAACTGCAGAAGTCCGGGAGAGAGTCTCTGCAGTTACTGAGGTGGGATATGGGAAACTAAGGTTCAAGTCTACGCTCTGTTTGTTTGTGGCTAGAGACTTAAACTAGGTTATTGCCTATTCTGAGGTTTCTCATTCTCTCACAGGATGGCAAAACCCTTTCCTGCCCAGCTGTAATTATGATACAGTCTTTCGTTCTATGGCCACATATTGGTCTTGTGGAAAAAAACCCTGCTTCATTCAGTGCACAGGATAAACCTACTTTGAATTGGGAAAGCAAGGGGTTTGTAGGACTTGTGTTTTATTTGTTGCAGAAGTTGAATAGTATGGAGTGAATGCAGCAGAAGAATGCAGGAAGGTTGACTACAGTCTTATAGTTATGACAATTTAAGAGTCCCCTGGAAAACTGGATTCTATCAGTTCTCTGTAGAGCTCCTGTGTGATGCTAAAAGTCACTTTAATCTGAATTTTCTAAGGTGATCACTGTGTTCCTCATTTTCTGGATACCTAATTTGAAATCCTGGAATCTGATTTGCAGAAGTGCTGAGCTCTCATAGCTACAACCCTGGTCAGTGGAAGCTGTACTTTGATAATATAACATAACAGATAATCATTAAATACTCTTGCAAAATAAGTCTTGGCATCTCAAATTGGATGCCCAAAATTTATGGATATTTTAAAATCTCTTTACCTCAGTGCCCCCCTCTGTAAAATGGTTTTGTAAATGGTGTCGTGAAACATTCAGATGATATGGCAAGCACCACAGAAAAAAACCCTTTAGGAAATCAACATTTCTTTCTTCAGAGCATGGTTTCATGAAGTGTAGGAAAGATGGCCTCAGGCAACATATTGAACAATGAGAAAACAAAATATTGAGCAGCTGTTCATATACTGACCCCTGCCTATCCTTAGAATTATATGAGGCAGGGATTGCATGGAAAGAAGTAATGCGATGATGTAGTGGAAAGCTATAGTATAGTCAGTGCCTGTGTACACAGGAGAGGGTTGATTTATGTTTGCACAAACAGTTTTAACTATAGTATCTCCTAAGTTTTGAATCCTTAATTTAGCAACTTTAATAGTTGTCCTTTAAGGTAGCTTTTTGTGTATAATACATACATAATATGACTGTGTGGCAGGGCACTGGTTGTGCCTGCCATTTTAAGGCCAGCCAGGGGGAGCCCTGCAGTGTGGCTGGTCCTCATTAGGACAGCCTCCAGCTTAACAAGCTGCCAGGTGGAGGCAACAGGAAGCCTCATGTGGCTGCAGGGGAGGAAGCTGGCTGAGGAAACTTGAACTGGGTCAGGGCTCCAGGTCAGGCGGAGAACCACAAGCTAGTAGTTACAACAGTGGAGCAAATGGGAGCAGCACCTTTGGAATGAAGTACCATCACTCCAGAGACACACCACAGTGACCAGAGGACAGGGTAGGAACTATTGGGGATGGAGGAGGTACCAAGGGACCCTAAGAGGGTCCCCAGCCTGGCCAAGGGTGTAAGTGGGTGACCAGATGAGCAAGGCCCCAGAGGAAGCCTTGAGGAGCTGGGCTGGACCCTTGGCCAGGGCAGCAGACTACCAGATGCTAGGAAGTAGATTCTGAGGCTGGAGGCACAAGGAGAACGGTGCCAGGCCTGGGAGTAGAAGGGAGCCTGCACAGGTAGGCTGGGCTATTGCAAAGAAGCCGATAGGCCAGGCTGTAGCCTAAGCAAATGGAAGCCAGGCTACTAAAGGTCTGAGCAGATTGGAGCCAGACCTAAAAGAAGGACCCGAGCACACCTGAGCCAGGGCCTACGGTATAGAATAGGCCTGAGCTGGGAGGACCAGGCTAGCAAGCAAAAGAAAAGTTCTGAGAAGAAGGACCAAGCTCTCTAAAAGAAGAAAGGCCTGAGCAGATAAAGCCAGATTCTTAGGAGTGTGGAAAGAGCCTGAGCTGGGAAGCCAGGCTGTCATAAGGAAGGCCTGGGCAGAGGGCCAGATTCCTAAGATTGGGGAAGAAGGTCCAAGTAGAGGGGCCAAGCTATTGAGATGTTGTAGAAAAAGGCCTGAGTGGGGAGGCCAAGCTATTGAGATGTTGTAGAGGAAGGCCTGAGCAGGGAGGATAGGCTATGATGAAGAAAGCCTGAATATCACACCAGCTGGAGCAGAGGTCTGCACAGGGCCTCAGGAGATGGCCACAGGCCATCATGTGTGGAGAAGGCCTGCACAGGGCCTGAGCAGGTAACAGTAGGCCAAGTTGAGTGAATACCCCTGCATAGGGCCTGAACAGATAAGATCAGACCAACATAGGCAGAGGACCTGCACAAGACCTGAGGATATAGCAGTAGGCAAGCAGGAGGGTAGAGAGCCTGCACAGGGCCTCTACTGGTAACAATGGGTCAGTCCAAGTTAGGGTTGCCAACACTCCTGGATTGGCTGGGAGTCTACCAGAATCAGCATCGATCTCCCAGTGACTATTGAAAGCAATCTGGAAGATTGATATTGTTGAACAGTACAATTAATGACATTACATCATGGCGGGGGAAAAAGATCTCCTAGAATAGCTTCAGTCAGAGTTGGCAGCCTTAGTCCGAGTGGAGAGGGACTGCACAGGGCCTGGGTGTATAACAACAAGCCATACCAGGTAGGACTAAATGGTAATGGAATAGGAAGAGTTAGCAATAACAAGCCATACCAGATGTAACCAAGTAATAATGGAATAGGATGATTTAGAGATCCAGGAAGTCAAGAACTGAGATGGGGCTCAATTCAGATAGTAAACAAGCAGTGGACCAGTACCAGACAGGACTATAATAGTGTCATCTGCGTGGCATGGGACACAGTGTAAGGAAAGTTGGAGTCATGAGTGGTGGCCCATAAGGCCGAGGACACCAAGACAGCATGCACCACAAATATCAAGGTAGCCTCCCACAACTTCATTATGTATGATAACAACAAAGGTATGGCGGGAAAGTGCGGGGCAGACAGCCCAAACAGGGGGGACACAACATTTCTTGGCGGGTGCCCTGACCTCTCTGTCACACTGGCTAGGGAGAGACATTACACATAAACTAGGTTAAGTGATCAGAAACTGGTTTAAACTTGTAACAGAACAGATATTCAATGCACAAACCAGTTTGAAAAAGGCTGAAACCGGTTTGAGATAAATCTGGCTGAATGTAGTATCAGACTTAACTGATTTGGGTCAAACTGGTTTATGCAATGTCTGTCCCAGACCCCTTGCTGGTTCAAGTTAAATCAGACTCCCCCAGCATCCCGGCATACTCTCAGGGCTGGCCTCTCCCCTCTGCTCCCTGGCCAGAGCTCCAGTAGAGACTTGCAGACCCAGCAGGATGTGCTGGCTTCCTCCTGCTCCCCCTGCTTCCCCCTCACCACTCCCTGCTGAAGCAGGGATTCCCACCCTCTCTGCCTTACACAGACCTCTCAGCATTAGCTTTCAGACCACATGTTGGCTACAGTCTATGCTGTCAGAGACAGGACAAAGGCAGAATCAACAGGTAGCTGGTAATGTCCCTCTGTTGTTTTCTCAATGGGGTGATAAACACTGAGTTAGGGGTGATAAACACTGTGTGATCAATTCCCTGCTGGGCTGGTCAGAAGGGGGTGGGGGGGGGACTCTCTAATCAGAGCATCCTGCTGGGGCCTGGCCACACTCCCCTCAGCTCAGTATTGTGCAAGGGAAGGGAGGGCTGCTCTAGTGTCCCTGCCACTGAGTCTGCATGTCTGGGATGTGTGTGCAGTTACAAACTGATTTAGCCTAGCCAGGTTAGACTAACCTGCAAAGATTGAATCAATTCAGGCTCAGGCTTTTTGAATGTCTGTCCCTAGCTACTACGGTCATTACTTACAAGTTTATGATTAATTGGGTTTTTATTTTTAATTCCTCCTGTTATAAAGTTAGTTGCCTTAAATAATCCCATCTGTACCATGGTTTGAATGACAAGAATTGTGCAATTAATATGTTCTAAAGACCGCTAGTAAATATCCAGTGAAACATTTTGCTGGACATAGATGTCAATTGTGCTTACACAACATGAGATTTCTGTCCCACTCTAGTGGCTGGATATTGGAGCTCAGAGTCTCCTACGGCTTTGTTTGAACTAACAGTGCTGGCAGATGGATTCAGAGGGTGACAGTTCAGGGCTTTCAGCATAGAGGATGTAGATTCAGTTCTCTGGTGATGACCACCCAATCTATAAGAATTGGATTACTTTTAGGTTTGTTTCTTCCAGGTTTACAGTCCAACTGCTGGGTCCCATCAGGAAGCTGGTGTCTCCCTTTTCCTGTGATTATTTGATCCTATTTCTACCTTTGAAGAGGAAGAAGATACCAGATTTTAAATCTGTGGTATCGCCCCACTGATGAAGAAGGGACAAAAACATGGGAAGCCAGGGAGGGTGCTAATCTGAATTACCCACCTAGTGCTAGCAGTCATAGAACTAAGACTTCTTCTTACCTGCCCAAAGCTCCTTCCAAATCCCCTGCATCAGGATGCCTGGTTAATCCCTGTGTCTGATCACTTTCAAGTCTGTTTGGTCACTTTTAAGGAGTGAGTCTAAACACAAGGATCTTTTGAGTGGAACCAGACCATACATAGGCCAACCCCATAAGAGCATTTTTCAATAGGGAACTGTATTTAGACTTGTGCTTAGATACCTAATGAATTTTAAAAGAAAAGGAAATAAGGGAATAATGTTGCAAGATATACGTACAGCCCTGCAAGGAAAAAATTATATTGTACGTCATTTTACCAGAGGAACCTCTCCTGTAGGCACACAGGCATTGAACAAACAGATATTTATATGAAATTTCTATTATAGGGTATAAAGCCCTCCTGTCAACTCAAGTAAATAATTCTAAGAATGAATTCACTGTATTCAATAGAAACCTGTTAAACAAAGTGGAAAGGAGGCACCTTTGCCTTCTGTAAATGTGAAAGTTATATATTAATCTCTATGGAATGTCCACAAGAAAATTACCTAATAAACCAAACAGTACTGAGAGAATAAGGGAAGAAGGCAACTGTTATCTCTTGGGCTCCCATTGGGGGATGCTGTGATATTAAATTTCCCATTCAAATTTGGGAAATACACAGTACACAAATGAATGAGCTCCATTGTCTTTGAAGTTTCCTATGTGAGTCATGATGCAGATTCTACATAATTATATTAAAATTACAGGGACAGGAACCAGCATGTGAACAGGTTAAGGGCAAACATGTAGTTATGTGTCTCTATCAGTTAGAAAAATGAAAATGAACCGCATTTCCATACAATTTGCCACACTTTTTATATAGGTTATAAAGTTTAGTGATATCTAGATATGTTTTCAGAACTTAGAAAGATCTTGCCAGTGGAACAATCATTAAAAGAGCTTGATAGAAACTATTAGCCATTCATTTAATGCCAGACCTAAGATACTACCTGCTTTCTTTGGGGGTTGAAAAGAGAAAGAATAATTGTACCTTGTGGTTTAGCAAGAGTGCTTTTTCACCATTATGTGGACCTGAGTGAACTGATAGAATCATAAAGTAGGGCTGGACCTCTAGGCTAAGTACAGACAGTCAAAAAGCCTGAGGCTGAATTGATTCAATTTTTGTTGGTTAGTCTAAACTGCGTAGACTGAACTGAGAAGCAAATGAACAGACATTCACTTTTGATTCTAGAAATGCAGCCACATGCCTGCAGTGGCCCAGGCCAGAAGCTGGGGGATGCTAGAGCTTGCTTCTCAGCCTGCCAGCTAATGCTGAAGGGAAGGAAGGGAAGCTGGGAGAGAAGCCCTCTGAGGCTTTCCTCCCATTCCCTACTAGAGTGGAGTGGGGGGCATGGCCAGGTCCCAGTCAGCTGCCTGAGTATGATGAGGAGGGTTTAAACTATCACCCTGGCCCATACTGACCCCAGCTGGGGTCTGCTTGGTGGGGAGGGGGGAAACAGCCTCTGCAAGGCTTTTTTTCCACTCCCTGCTTCAGTGGAGAGCGAGGGGGCATGGCCAGGCCCCAGCCTGGGCCATCACACTGAGGTGGAGGGCAGGAGTGGGGGTTAAACCTCCTTTCTGGCCCACACAGGACCCCAGCCAGGGTCTGCTGAGGGAGGGAGAAGGAGGTAAGCATCCTCTGCCAGGCTTTTTCCTGCTCAAGCAGAAGGGTGGGGGGCATGGTCAGGCCCTGGCTTGGGCCCAGCACGCTGAGGTAGGGGAGATGGGGGTTCAAACCTTCCCCCCACACACACACACTCTCTACTCAAGCAGGGACTGGGGAAAAGTCTGACAGGCACCGCTTTGCCCCCATCAAGCAGACCCCAGCTGCGGTCCTGTGCTGGCCAGGGATGGGATTTAAACGCTCCTCCCACCCTGCCTCAGCAAGCTGGCCTGGGCCGGGGCCTGGCCATGCCCCACCACTCTCCATTCGAACAGGGAAAAGCCTGTGAGGGGCTGCTTCTCTCCCCTCCCCACCGGCAGACCCCAGCTGGGGTCCGCACCCAGGTTTACCCCCACATCCCATTCTCAGCCAGCCGAAGCAGTGATAGTTCTCTGGCTAGGGAGCACAGCGGTGGGGTCAACCCTGCTCTGTTGGAGCAGACATCACAGCCGAGAGCTGCAAAGCATCCTGGGACTGTGAGTTAACTTGAACTGGGAAGGAGTCTGGGACAGAGTTCCATAAACTGGTATGACCTAAATCAGTTCAGTCCAATACTACATCCAACCATGTTTGTCTTAAACCAGTTTGGGCCATTTTGAAAGTGGTTTAAATGCACTGAACTTCTGTTGTGTTACAGATTTCAACTGGTTTCTGATTACTTCAACCAGTTTATATGTAACTTCTGTCCCTAGCCCCAGAGGCCATCTAGTCCAAGCCTGTGCCTGAGGCAGGATCATTACTACCCAAAACAACCTATACAAATCCATAAACTAACCTCTTAGTAAAATTATACAGTCAATTCTGATACAACACAAAACATAACACCCTGACCTGCCACAGGTAAAGCAGGGGGACCACAGAAGCCAAGGTCTTGCTTCTGTAAAGGTTGTTAATATACACCCAGCTAGAAGGTCATGTACCCCACTACAGAGGAAGGCAAAAACATAATCTGTTTGTGGGGTAAAATTCCTTCCTGACCCCAAACATGGCCATTTGTCTGACCCTCCACAGAGAGGCGAGACCCACAAGTTAGGAACCTCCAGATTTAAGTCCCATTGGCACACCCCAGTCAAAATCCTGAGCTTTAGCTGCAGCCAACACCCAGAGTCTCTGAGGAAAGCTTTAAAAAGGCTCCCTGACACATGGGTAGGGCATATTTGTTTCCAAACTCTGCAGTTTGGAAATGAAGTGAGCAGAAGGGCAGGGAGAAAAGCTAGTCTGGTGCATGGTGAAAAGAGCAACAGCAATGCAAACATGTGTATAAGCCTCTGAATAAGCTTAGTGTAAATTAAATGTTCCCAGAAACCTGAGCAGATGCAGATCATGATGAGTGGTTATGCAATGAATAAAAAATGTTACACTTTCTCTCCTGACTACTCTGACTCCTGGATACTTACTAAACATTAGAGGGACTCTGGTAAGCAAAACTTTCATATCGTTCAGTTAGAGCTTTGAATGGAAAATAAATTATTTGGTGTTTGTTAGAACTTTTTTAAATGTGCCACCAATACTCAGACAAAACATTGCTTTCTGTGAAGGGAAACATATTACAAGACTAACTGTGTTTTAACACTCTCTACCAAGTATTAGGCTCTTTATTGTCATTATTTTCTTTTCTGTTGTATAAAAGGAAGAATTCACTATATAGCCCGTAATTGTGACCAACTGAAATGTATAATGCATTGTCCTTTAAAAAAATATATATTTCTGCTTTTCTCCAGTCACTTGGGGAGATGCCATTGAAATGAGAACAACAGAGGAGGAAGTGTGTAGTCATTCTTTATTTTACTTTAAAATTTTCTTAAGTAAAGAATAGAAAAATAAAGACAAACTCAGCCCATCATAAAGACGAAAATTATACAGAGTTTTCTTGCAGTAGTTGGGCTCAAATTTTCAAAAGTGGCCTCTAATTCTTGTTGGCTGACTTTTGGGTTGTCCCTGTGTTAGAAATATTATGGCTAAAATGGGTTATCTAACATGAAGTTCCCCATGACCGTATATGGGCACCTAAAGAAATGACCTGATTCCCAAAAGTGCTGAGCAGACAGCAGTTCTAAAAGAAGTTAATTGGAGCTGTTGGCTGCTCTAGACATTTGAAAAATCAGGCCACTTATGTAAGCACCTAATTACAGATTTAAGAGCCTAGTTGTAGGCACCTAGGTTTGAACAAGCTTGGCCCTCTTTGGGAAGATTTTCAAAAACAGGTATCTGATTTCTATTGATTTTTAGCAGGAATTGTGGGGCTAATTGCTCTTTGTGCCTAAGGAAATTTCTCACTGGTATATAAAGCCAAGCACCCAGATTAAGGGCCAACTTTAGCAATCTGAAGCTTGATCCAGCTCCCATTAAAATCAATGGAAGGATTCCCTGGTTCCAGTTACTTCAAGATTCACTGGTTCCAGAAAGTTGGATCAGACCTGTTTGACATAGGCAGGAAACAGACATCACCTTTGCATCACCATAAATATTTTTATGGTGGCACAAAGCCCAAGCAAACAGATGCCCATGCCCCTTGTCATGCCACAAATGCCTAAAATTGTGGCCATGACAATAGGTGATAAGAACTGATGCCACTTTTTTGCAGTGGATGTCCATTTGCTTTTTATGGCAGGAGAATGTCATGGATTGCTATTTGAAATCTCTGGGTTTATCTTCTGAATCATGTGTAGGTGTTTGCATACCGAACAGTGCAAATGTTGTGCGGCACTCCATGGCACTATTAAAAGGATCTCATGGCACCCTAGTTGAGAATCATTGGTCTTAACAATAAAAGTGCCAAATTGTAGTTCCCTTTATTTATAACAATAGTCAGTCTTTAGCTGGGACGTATAATCTTTGTGAGCCGTAATATTAGCCAAGTACAGTACGAGCAGTGCTGTAAAAAATTTTAGCACTAAGATGAATCTGGAATAATAAATGTGGTGGAAACAAGCAAGTTTGAAGAATTACTCATAAATCTTCATTGTTCAAGAGACTCAGTGTGACTGCCATCCTACAGTAATCGATACCCTTAAACATTGTGAAACATAAATAGGCGTCTTAGTCTGATTTTCCACATCAGTAAGGATCAGGGCAGAGTGTTTCCCTCTTTGTTCTTATGTTTAAAATAGTACACAACAAATGTGAGCAAGTTTCTCAACTCCTGGGGTAGGGTCTGGTTTCTTCAACTCCTGGTATAGAGCCAAGTTCTAATCTCAGGCACACAGCATGCATTACCATGTATCTCCACAGACATTTCCAGGTACATAGCAATGCATGCAATTCATCCAAGATTACCATCTGACCCATAAGGAACATTCTGGACTCAAAAAATACAGGACAAACAAGTAATGAAATGAAACAAAAGCAGCAGCATTCCTGGGCCTATCTAAAGTCCCCTACCTCTTGTGTGGTGAATGCAATTCACAAGATCAGACCATGACTACTGTACTGACAGTTCAGAAAAATCATGAAACTTTTATTTTAAGTTGTTTTAAAGTTATAAATATATTTACATCTCTTGTATTATAGCATATAAAGAAACCTTAGAAACTAGGGCAGGCTGATGATAAACACAGTCATTCAATAAGTAGCCTGACCCAGATATAGCACCAACAGCAGCAGTGTCTCTTAAATTATAAAATGAATTGTTGTTTAAGTGAATTTTGAATTAGTTGGGGAAAGGTGGTGGACTGATAACCCTGCAGATCCAAGTCTGCTTTTTCCCTTCAGGTCAGGTGAGATATAGCATAATCACAAAGAGTTGAAGTTTCCCTGCCATGACTTGCCAGTATCTCTGAATTTGAATACTTGTCTCCAGAGTTTACATGGTGGTTTAGCTTTCTAGCCTCTACTAATGGAAGTGCCAATTAAGGGTAATAAAACTAACACATAGGACTTTGCAGCTCTACATGTCTTCAAAGTGTCTTATAAAAACTGTGGGTTAAATTGTGCCCTGGCCCTGCACAGGTACTCAAGGCAGACAGAGTGTAAGAAACTTACCCTTCTGTAGCGCTCTGCAGGAGTCAAGCACAGTCACAGTTTTTGTACTTACTTAAGCACAGGACTGAATGAGCTAATGGATTGGACCCTAAGAGAGTTGGGCATGGCAGGAAGGAGATGGAGCCAAGATCCTCCCTCCTCTTTCCACCACACCAGTTGGTGGAAAAGACCAACTATGCAGAAGGGCATGTACAACGCCCTTTCATGAGGGATGTGTAGCACTCAATCTCCCATTAGGTAATGGGGAATTTGAGGAGCGATTATCTTTGTTGTCTACTATGGAAAGTTTATACATTAATGCTAGATTTAGTACATCAGCATGTACAAGAAAAGAAACATGAGAGACCTTGTGAATAGGAGGCAAGCACAGGCTTCTAGTATTCTCATGTGTGTGGAAGAAGATTAACTGCTTCAGGTTTTTTCAGTGAATCCCATGGGTCGGTTTGTGTATGTTCCTATTTTAATAGATAATAACTTGCTGCTGGCAGATCGTGACTAGCTACCAAGTTAGTATCTTTTGTTTATGGTGGGTTTTTTGTATAAAATGTTCCTCATTTAATGTCCTAAGGTTTTTAAATGTAGGACACTGAAGACACTGTATTTATCATTTCAAGATTTTCCAGGAAAAGTACTGTTACCCCTGTGCCAGTTGTAAGTTCTCCTTTCTTGGTAGATTTAAATGGGTGGTGTTTATAGGAACAGAGAACAAAGCCTAAGGTTGTGCCTGGCTATATATAGTTACATATATAAGCTTTAAGTTTGTGTGGGATATGAACCCACTTCATATTTCTTTTTCTTTCCTATAGCACAAACTGTTATCATAAGATGATGTAAAACCATATCACTGCTTATTATCAAGATTTGTTAGACCAGATAAAAACATTGTCCCCCTTTCTTATTTTGATAAACTCTAACTGATGTCCCACATGTAGAATGAAGCTTAAAAGCTGCCATATTGACAACAGCCATTAACTATTACCTGGATTCAAACATTACAGATAGAAAACTGGCAAGAGAAATCAGTCAAAACTACTCATTAACATTAACAAATGGTTACATCTGTGCCAGTAACTGGAAAGCCGTGCCAGAAAGTATGCAGTGCATCAGTATTACATGTTGTCCTTAAATGCAAAAAGACTAGGGAAAATTCAGACTTTGGTATAAGTTAATACAGCTCCACTAACCTCAATGACTATGTACCCAGTGGGTGTATATACATGTGCACTTAACTGCGCAGTAGACTAATTTGCTGCAGTGTAAAGCATCAGTATACACATGCAATGCTATTAGACCATAGCAAGCTAATTTTTGCCACCATAAGATAGTACTGTCGGGGACAGTACTATCTTCAGTGAAAATAATTGCTCCTAAACACACATGTATATGCTGTGCATACATTGCACCCAGTCAGCCCGGGCAACAGGGGACCAGACCCCTTCCTACTGCCTAGCCATAGGGCTCTTAGCACTCTTCTGCCCCAGCCAGCCCCTCCACTGCCTGATACCACCTCCCAGAGCCTGGGGCTGACCCCTTGCCAGCCTGGGGCTGCTCCACTCTGGCTCAAACTGCTGCAGTCCTGGGCACAGTGTTTGCCCATGTGCTCTGGATCGCAGCAGTTTGAGCATCTACACATGCTATTAAGGTACTGTAATAAACTCCAGTACAAACTGCACTGGAGTTTATCACATCACCTTAATGGCATGTGTAGATGCACCCACTTACTGTAGGATGCAGTCTGGCCCATGACAATGAGTTAAATTTGTGTTATGAGGTTAAAAGGGTTTTATTTAAACTGATATAAACAAAGGAAATTCAGTATCAAGGCCATCACCCAACTGAACTCACACTGTTGAGACTTGGGTGTTATGGAAAAAAGAAGTGCCAGCTTTAATTTGGAAAGAGAGAGAGGACCCTGCTGTGTGCATAGCAACTGGGCAGGGTTCCAACATGTGATGAGTGCCAGGCTATGGGGGATGCTAATGCAGCTTGGGATGAAGTGAAACTCCTGTTTCCCTTCTGCCTATGTTGCCTTTTGCAGCAGGACCCAAAGGGGAGAACATATGCAGCACCTTTTTAAAGGACCTCAAGGGGTGTTACAAAGTATGTGTTCCCCAACATCTTCCAAGCTATTCTGCTTTGTGTTGGCAGGTTACTCAGGGACCTCTGCTACATCTGGGTCTGCTACACACGCTTCCCATGTAACCTTGTCTGGCTCAGTTTAAGCAGAGGCTGTATTTTCCCTTACTGTTAATTATTTCTCCCTCTCTCTCTCTCTCTCTCTCTCTCTCTCTCTCTCTTTCTCTTGTATTATGATTTGGTGTTTCTTTGTTATATTAGTTTTCCTAAAACAGATAGAAACATTAGTGTGAAAAACAATGCAGTAACCCGAAGAGCAGGTGCCTAGACAGTTTTGTAATGAATATGACTGCTTTGTAAGCAATACACCTAAATTATTTTCTTAATTATTTATAACAGTTTTAAAGGATTATTACTTGCACCAACGACACATATATAATGAAAGTGCATATAGAGGATGTGTCTTATTTTATAGTAAACATTTATAATTATCTGTGTGTACTGTCATTCTATGACATAACGTACAATGTTAATTAAAAATGATCCAATTATATTACAGTCTGGTCTGAGAGGTAAAGTTTTGAATATGATTTGAATCCAGGACTCGGCTTTACCACAAATCATAAGAACATAAGGTGTGGCATACAGGGTCAGACTAATGCTCCATGTAGTCCAGTATCTTGTCAGCAAACAGTAGCAGGAGTGAGTGCTTTGGAGGAAGAACATTGAAATGGACAGATCTAGAGCAGGGGTGAGTAAAATTTGACCCATGAGCCGAATTCAGCCCCCCAACTGATTAGATTTGGCTTGCAGGTGGGCGCTTGCCAATTAACTGGATCTGGCCTGTGGCTGCCCCCACAGTGCTCTGCTTGGGGCCAAGCCCCATTCCCTCTCACCCAGGGCAGCCCACACTATGCTTCTTCCTGTGCCCCTGACCCAGCCCCAGCCAGCATGCACAGCTTACTGGCAGGGCTTCTGTCAATGCTGCTGCAGCCTCCCAGGTACCGCTTGGCTCCTCCCACCTCCAGGGCTCCTTCTCTTTCTCCTTCTGGCCTTGCTGTGCCACTCGGGGTGGCAGGGAGGGAAAAGGAAATCTGCAACTAGGTGGCTCCTGCCTCAGCACACAGAGCTCCTGGCTGCCTGCCACCCACTCTGCCCATCCAGCACAATGAACAGCCACCTATGGGCAGCAACTGACTGGGACCTGGAGATGGAGCCAGAGCCTTGTGTGCTGGGGCAGGAGCTACCAGGCTGCAGCTCCTCCCCCTGCCTGGAGCAATGCAGCAGGGGCAGGAGGAGGAGGAGCTGCTGGAGGTAGAGGGAGCAGAGCAGCACCTGAGAGGCTGCAGCCACACTGGGAGCAGCCCTGCTGGGAAGCTAAGCATGCTGGCTGGGGTTGGGGCCAGTGGGTGCAGGCAGGAGTGTAGCATGGGTTGCCCTGAGCAGAAGTGGGTAGGGCACAGCCCCATGTGGAGCACCGCAGAGGCAGCATGAGCCGGCACATCGGGGAGGGGAGCGAGGGGGAGGGGGAGAGAGACTGCACCTGCACTTGCACCTGCACCTGCACCACTTGGGCAAGCTCTGTTGCACATGCTCCCTGCCCTCCCCCTCTGACACTTGGCTGGCCCCCAGGCCTAGCACAGAGGCAGCGTGCACCCCCTACCCCACCAACATACACCAATCCACCTCACACCTCCCCCCACCACCACACATCCTCCCCCCTTCCCTACACACACACACTATACAAGAGTAAGACTTTATTTTCAGCTATCATGCAATCCTCTGTATATATGCTGGTCAAAAAAGCATAAATCAGGACAAAAATATTTTTTTAATAAAATTAAAATGTTACAGCAATTGAATTTTAGTATATGATTTTCTTATCTATAACTTGTTAAAATTATCTCTTCTAAAAATGTTTATATGTGCGGCCCTTGACAGCTAACCAAAACTCGTTAAGTGGCCAAAGGTGGAAATAACTATCCACCCCGATCTAGTGATCTATCCCCTATTCATTACCTTCCTTTGCATCTGCCATTATCAGTATAGAGACGCCAGACAAAACATCTCCAACTATTCCATTCTACTGCTATTAATAGATTTATTATTCACCTCCTGTGGCAATGAATTCCACATGGTAAATGCATGTTGCATTAAAAAGTACTTTCTCTCCTCAGTTTTAAACCTGTTTCCTACTCATTTCAGTTGGTGCTGTTAGTCCTAGCATTCTGGGACTTGGTGAATAATAGTTCCTTGTTCACTTTGTCCCAAATCCTTCATGATTTTATAGACCACTTTCATATTCCCCTGCAGCCTTTTCCTTTCCAAATTAAAGAATCCTAGCCTTTTAGTTTCTCCTGGTATGGCAACTACTCCATATCTCTGATAATTTTGCTTGCCCTTCTCTGTACCTTTTCCAGTTCTATTATATCCTTTCTGATATGTGCAGACCAGAACTATACACAGTATTCAAGATGTGGCCACATCATGGATTTGTATAAGTCCATGATGATCTTTTTTTGTTTTGTTTTTAGTTCCTTTCTTAATGACGCCCAACATGCTTTTGTGGTCACTGCTGCATAGTGAGCTGATGTTTTCCAAGAACTTCTGGTATCTACAGTGGCTCCAGGGTCTTTTTCCTAAGTCAAAACAGCTAGTTCAAAACACAAAACTGTATACATATGGTTGAGGTTATTTTTTCCCATATGCATTACCTTGTACTTGTCATTATTTGAACTTCCTCTGCCATATTTTGCCTGTTTACTTATTTTGGTGAGACCTTTCTGCAGCTTCTCTCCATCAGTTTGGGATTTGACTACCTGCAAACTTGGAAATTTCAGTGTTCATCTCCATTTCCAGAATATTGATGAAAATGTTGAACAAAACTGGGCCTAGCACAGATTTCTGCAGGACCCCGCTTTTGATTTTCGTCTATCAGCAACAATAGGAAGGCCAGGGAAAGCGTGGGTCCCTTACTGAATGGGGGAGGCAACCTAGCTAGGGACAGAAATTACACATAATCCAGTTTAAGTGATCAGAAACCAGTTTAAACCTGTAATAGACCAGAAATTCAGTGCACTTAAACCACTTTCAAAACGGGCAAAACTGGTTTAAGATAAACCTGGTTGGGTGTAGTATCAGACTGAATTGATTTAGGTCAAACTGGTTTACTAAACTTCTGTCCCAGACCCGTTCCCCTTCCCCCAGCCTTGGGCTGTGCTGTCTGCTCCAATGCAGCAGGGTTGGCCCCCTAGCCAGAGTACTGTCACCCCACTGGCTGGCAGAGAAGGGGATGGAGGTGGGGGTGGGAAACCTGGCTCCAGACCCCAGCCAAGATCTGCCTAGCAGGGGTGGAGCAGTCCCTGACATAGGCAATGTGTGGGGGAGGACACAGGGCGGTACGTGTCTCCCCTGAGATTGGCTGCCGCTGGCTTCTGTGGGCGGCCGCCATCCCCTCACCTTGCTGCCAACACGGCTGCCGGTGGCTGCAGGTAGTCACCGCCCACTGCTCACCACCCCCACCCTCACTGCCAACACCACCATGGCTACCTGCGGGCTGTCCCCACTTGCCGCTGCCGTGCCCCTGCCACCAAGACTGCTGCTGTGGTCCCCACTCGGCCCCTCTCACTGCCAACGTCACCGTGGCTGCTTGCCGGTGTTCCCCACTTGCCACTGCCAACCCCTAGCCTGAGGAGGCACGCGTTGTTCATGATCCCTGACAAACTTTTCCTCTGCTCCCTGCTCAAGCGGAGGTGTGCAGGGGGGAGCATGGCCAGATGCTGGCTTGGGTCAGCATGTTGAAGCATAGGGGAGGGTAAGTGAGGGGAGGAGGTTTAAATCCCCTCCACCGCCCACACGAGACCCTGGCTGGGGTCTGCCTGGCAGGGGTGGAGCAGCCACTGACAAGCTATTTCCCTCTTGTCACTTGAGTGGAAGGGGGAGGACGGTGTGTCCATCTGTGGTCTCAGAGTCCCACACTGAGGCAGAAGGGAGGGAGGGAGGCTTAAACCCCCTCCCCTGCCTGCGTGGGATCTCAACCAGAGTCTGCTTGGCAGAGGCAGAGCAGCCTGGGGGTTTAAACCCCCCTTCCTTCCCTCTGCCTCAGTGTGTTGGCTTGGGTCAGCATCTGGCCACCCCTCTCTCCCCGAGTGTTTGTCAGGAAAAGTTTGTCAGGGGCTGCTCCACCCCTGCCAAGCAAACCCCTGCTGGGGTACCATGGGGGTCAGAGAGGGGGTTTAAATGCCCATCTGTCCCCACTGCATGCCAGCTGAGGCTGGCATCTGGCTGTGCCTCCCCACCCCTACTCAAGCGCCAAGCAGGGAAAAGCTTGCCAGGGGCTGCCAGAGGCTGCCACCCCAGTCAGGAAGACCTCTGCTGTGAGCCCATGTGGATGGAGGAGGGGGTTTAAACACCACTCCCCTCCACTCAGTGTGCTGGCCTGAGCTGGTGTCTGGCCACACCCCTTGCTTGAGCAGGAAGCAGGGTAAAAGCCTGTCAGGGGCTGCTCTGCCCTGGCCAGGCAGACCCCAGCTGGGGTCCTGTGCAGGTAGGGGAGAGAGTTTAAACACCGCTCCCCTCCACCTCAGTGTGCTGGCCTGGGCCAGCATCTGGCCATGCCCCACCTTGAGCAGGGAGCAGGAGAAAAGCCTGATCTGCCCCTGGCAGGAGTGCTCTACCCCTGCCAGGCAGACCTGTACTGGGATACTGTGGGGGGCCAGAGAAGGGATTTAAACCCTCTTCCCCACCCTCTATATGCTGGCCCAGGCCGGGGTCTGGCCATGTCCCCCCACCCTCCGCTCTAGCAGTGAGCAGGGGAAAAACCTGGCAGGGGCTGCTTCTCCCCCACTTCCCTAGAGACACTGTGGCTGGGGTCCATGCAGATCAGGGTTGGGGTTTAAACCCAACCCCCATCATACTCAGTGGGCTTGCCAGGGCCTGACCATGCCCCTCCCCCCTCAGTTCAAGCAGGATGGGGGGGAAGCCTCGGAGGGCCTCACTCCCAGCTTTCCTACAGCCTTGTAGCCCCTGCTGAAAGGAAGGGAAGACCCTTAAGGTCGGAAGGGACCTAAACAGATCATCAGGTCCGACCCCCTGCCCCAGGCAGGAATGGGTGCCAGGGTCACATTACCCCAGCCAAATATCTGTCCAGCCTCCTCTTGAAGACCCCCAAAGCAGGAGAGAGCACCACCTCACTTGGCAGCCCATTCCAGAGCCTTACAGTTAGGGCTGCCAGGCTCTGGAATGGGCTCCCAACTGAGGTGGTACTCTCTCCTACTTTGGGAGTCTGCAAGAGGAGGCTGGACAGATATTTGGCTTGGGTAATATGACCCCAGCATCCATTCCTGCCAGGGGCAGGGGGTCAGACCTGATGATCTGTTTAGGTCCCTTCCAACCCTAAGTACTATGATACTATGATACTTGCTCTAGCACCCCCCAGCTTCTGGCCAGAGCCACCACAGGTACGTGGCTGCATTTCTGAAATCAAAAGTGAATGTCTGTTCACTTGCTTCTCAGTTCAATCTACACAGTTTAGATTAATCTGCAAAGATTGAATTGATTCAGCCTCAGGCTTTTTGATTTTCCATACCTAGCTGTGTTGACAAATGATGTAGAAAAGGCTGAAGTACTCAATGCCTTTTTTTACCCCAGTCTTAGCAGGCAAGGTCAGCTCCCAGACTACTACACTTGGGGTGAGAAGATGAGCAGCCAATAGTGGCAAAAGACCAGGACTATTTAGAAAAGTTAGATATGTACAAGTCCATAGGGCTGGATGCAGTGCATTCAAAGGTGCTGAGGGGTTGGCTGATGTGATTGCAGAGTCTCTGGCCATTACCTTTGAAAACCCATGGTGATTAGGAGAGGTCCCAGATGAGTGGAAAACAGCAAATATAGTGCCCATCTTTAAGAACAAGAAAAAGGACCTGAGCAGCTACAGACCAGTCAGGCTCACCTCTGTCCCTGGAAAAATCATGAAGCAGATCCTCAAAGACTCCATTTCTAAGCGCTTGGAAAAGAAGATGATTAGGAAGGGTCAACATGGATTCACCAAAGGTAAGTCATGCCTGGCCAACCTGATGATTGCCTTCCATGACAAGATGTCTGGTTCTGTGGATGTGGGGAGAGCAGTGGATATGATATACCTTGACTTCAGCAAGACTTTTGATACAGTATCCCACAACATTCTTGCAAGCAAGCTAAGGAAGTATGGGTTAAATGAATGGACTATAAGGTGGATAGAAAACAACTAGAGAGTAGTAATCAATGGCTTGATGTCTATTTGGCACCCAGTATCAAGTGGAGTGCCCCAGGGGTTGGTCCTGGGACCAGTTTTGTTAAATATCTTTACCAATGACCTGGAAGATGGGATGAAGTGCACCCTTAGCAAGTTTGCAGATGACAGTGGCAAAAGTTTGCTGTCTCTCGAGAGCCAAGTTTGCTGTCTCTCTTGAGCCACTCTAATTAAAACGCACCCCCCCCCCCCCCCCCCCGGAGCATGTGTACAAACATCCTGTGATTCTAAAACTGGGCATAGCACAGATCCCTGCAGGACTCCACTTTTGATCTCTGTCTATCCTGAAAAGTGACCATTTAGCTCTACCCTTTGTTTCCTGTCTTTTAGCCAGGTCTTAGTCCATGAAAGAACTTTCCCCCCAACCCTGTGACAGTTCCATTTTTTAAAGCGTTTGGTGAGAAACTTTTGTAAATGCTTTTTGAAAGTCCAAAGGGATCCCTTTTGTCCACACGTGTGTTAACATCCTCAAAGAACTCCAGCAGATCGGTGAGGCAGGATTTCCTTTTACAAAAACCATGCTGAGTCTCTCCCAGCAGAACATATTTGTCTATGTAACTCCTGATTTGATTTTTATTATAGATTTTACCAGCTTGCCAGGGATGGAAGTGAGGCTCCTTGGTCTATACTGCCTAGGATCACCTCTAGAGCCCTTTTTGAAGATGGGTATTATGTTGGCATGGTGTTGTGATCAACATTAAACCAAAACTGTTGTTCCTAGCCTCAAAATGTCTGGTCTTATAAAAAAAGCAACCAGACCTCTTCCCTGTGTTTATATTATGATTTTAAAACAAATTGTTCATAAGATATACTCAGTTAAATAATATATAGATATTTGTATTTCAGATGTAAACATCCAACCGTGAGAAAAATTTTTTAAATTCTTCATCTTTTAAAAAACAGTTTAATTTTATCAGTAACTGTAAATGTTGTTATGCAAATATCAGAATTGCTTGATTATTTAATGGTGTCCCTCCTGGTGTAGTTAAGGTTGCATGGGTACCAGAACTCTGAATTCCCATCCCTTGTTTGGATTTCATTTAAGTTTACATGAATTGCCTAGACTTCTAATGCTTGTTTGGGGGATAATTCCAATGCCCTTATAATGGTTATTTTCACTACATTTTCACATTTGTTCCCCTGGGAATAATTTACTCTATAATGAAATAATCTATTAACAGGTTATAGTTAAGGTTGTATGCTACGTTTTTTGGGCACTGCAGGGCCACTGGCAGATTTGGCACTGAGATTTCTCTTACAAAGTGACACACAGTTAGTTCTTTGTCCAGACAAGAACCAAAATGTGTTGGTATTTACCCTTGAAATGAGGGAACACTCAGACTGAGGGACACAGTGAAAACTAACAGAGAAGACAGAAGTAATAGATCAGACCCCAAGGAAGACTGTTATTGAGACCAGTAAATATATATGAAGTTACCAGGGAGATCAAGAAGGGGAAACCTGAGGTAGCTCATAGTTGCAACACCATACCAGATAAATCCCTACTACATTTACCTTCAGTTCTGTATTTATGTTTTGTTTAATTACTAAGAGTGCAGTATGGTACTGTTCATCATACATTGTCTGTAACAATTTGTATTGGGATTTCACCTCTTTTCTTGAGGAACATTCCATTGAGGTCAGATTGTGATGCCTTTAGTCACTGAGTAGTACATCACAATCTGGTCCTAATGCAAACTTGCTACTTGCGACATTCACACATCTTAGAGACCTGTTGTGTATTCCTGCTCAAGTGTTAACAGTGCCATGTGGTCTAGATGAAGCTGTACTGAGCTAGAAAACAAGAGCCATGGCTTCTAATCCCAGGGCTTATAAAGGCTGTTCTTGTATTTCTGTGCACCAAGAAATGCTACCCCAAACTTAGTAAATTAACATTCATCCACTTTTACAGAGAGTGGCTGGGAAAAAAGTCAGTGTGGTAGAGCTCAGAATAGAACTTGTTTCTCTAATATAATAGACTCTAACCTTATCTGCTTTGCTACATGACTTTTTCAGGAAACACAACCAAACTAATTTGCTTTCCATTACATACATGTATAGTTAGGGGTTAGATCATATATGGAAGTATATAATTCTCCATATTAATTTTACATGATCTTTTAGCTCATGTGATAGGAGCTCAATCTTTTTGTCCCACAGATTTGAAGTTCATTCCTTATAGACAACCCAATAATGATTTTTCATTTGACTGTAGTTTCCCTAACTGTACTCTGCTCCCAGAAGAAAGAACAGCAACCAGGGATCTTCAGATGTTTTTACACATGCTCCTAGAGCCTCTGCAATTAAAGCACCCAGAGCTTCTTGTGTATCAGCGTTCCCATGCTTCAAAATGGCAGTGGGGGGGTGCTTTAAAGCTCATTGAACATAAATTGCCCCCACTGTTATTTTGAAGTGCGGGGATGCTGATACACAAGATGTGGGGGCTGGCTGGTGCATGCTAATTAGCATGCTCCAGCAGACTTAGTTAATCAAATCTGCTCCAACAAAGTATAACTACAGCATGTCGGAGCAGCCTCCCGGCATGTGTGCAGGCATCCTTCAATATTCACAAATGGCAGAGGCATAGCTGTGCAGTTTCGCACCCTGGGCAGTATCAGTGCACAAGGTGGCAGCAGTAGCTGGGCCACTGGCAGCAGTACTCGGCCAGCAGTGGCCCACTTAATGGTGCTTGGGGCTGTTGCTCACACATGCCCTCCCCTTTAGTTACGCTTCTGACAAAGGGCATAATCGTCAATGACCTGCTCTTCAGAGATCACAGCATGCCTTTCCTTTTTATTACTCCTCTTACTGGACTAAATACGGTCTGTGCAGTGGATCTAAAAGTTGTAGATTCAAACCTAACAGATGGCTAGCATAGAGGTAAATATATGCAAGAGTAAATGTGATGACCTTGAATAATTAGCTAGCTTTGAGCATCAAGGACAATAAGAAGTCCTTTTTCAGATATGTGGGGAGCTGGAGGAAAAGCAGGGGCAACATTGGACCCCGGCTGAACCAGATGGGGCAACTGACAACTGACGCCCAGGAAAAAGCCAACCTATTAAATAGGTACTTTGTGTCAGTCTTTCATCAGTCCCATGGGACGCCCATGCCCGCTACAGGGCCGGGAAGTCCGGGTGAGGGTGATCCCCTGCCCTCCATTAATGCTGACTTTCTGAAGGAACATCTTGAGAAGCTGGATACCTTCAAGTCAGCCGGCCCTGACAATCTTCCCCCCAGGGTACTCAAGGAGCTGGCGAGCATCATAGCCCAGCCTCTAGCACGGATCTTTGAAAACTCTTGGTGCTCTGGTGTAGTGCCTGAAGACTGGAAGAAGGCCAATGTGGTGCCTATCTTCAAGAAAGGGAGGAAAGTGGATCCGGCTAACTATAGGCCCATCAGCCTGACTTCTATCCCAGGGAAGATCTTAGAAAAGTTTATTAAAGAGGCCATCCTTAATGGACTGGCCGACGCCAACATCTTAAGGCATAGCCAGCACGGGTTTGTTGCAGGTAGGTCTGGCTTGACCAATCTCATTTCCTTCTACGACCAGGTGACCTATCACCTGGACCAGGGAGAAGAGATTGATGTCATATATCTTGACTTCAAAAAAGCCTTCGATCTGGTGTCCCATGATCGCCTCTTGGAGAAACTGGCCAATTGTCGCCTTGGGTCTTCCACGATCCACTGGCTGGAAAATTGGCTCCGGGGTCGGACCCAGAGGGTAGTAATCGATGGAAGTCACTCATCGTGGTGTCCTGTGACCAGTGGGGTCCCCCAAGGCTCTGTCCTTGGACCCATACTGTTCAACATCTTCATTAATGATGTGGACACTGGAGTCAGAAGCGGACTGGCCAAGTTCGCCGATGACACCAAACTTTGGGGCAAAGCATCCACACCAGAAGACAGGCAGGTTATCCAGGCTGACCTGGACAGGCTCAGCAAGTGGGCGGATGAGAATCTGATGGTGTTCAACACCGATAAATGCAAGGTTCTCCACCTTGGGAAAAAAAACCCGCAGCATCCTTATAGGCTCGGCAGTGCTATGTTGGCTAACACTATGGAAGAAAGAGACTTGGGGGTCATCATTGACCACAAGATGAACATGAGCCTGCCATGCGATGCGGCGGCTAGTAAAGCGACCAAAACACTGGCTTGCATCCATAGATGCTTCTCAAGCAAATCCCGGGACGTCATTCTCCCCCTGTACTCGGCCTTAGTGAGGCCGCAGCTGGAGGACTGTGTCCAGTTTTGGGCTCCACAATTCAAAAAGGATGTGGAGAAGCTTGAGAGAGTCCAGAGAAGAGCCACGCGCATGATCAGAGGTCAGGGAAGCAGACCCTACGATGACAGGCTGAGAGCCCTGGGGCTCTTTAGCCTGAAAAAGCGCAGGCTCAGGGGTGATCTGATGGCCACCTACAAGTTTATCGGGGTGACCACCAGTATCTGGGGGAACGTTTGTTCACCAGAGCGCCCCAAGGGATGACGAGGTCGAATGGTCACAAACTACTTCAAGATCGTTTCAGGCTGGACATAAGGAAGAACTTCTTTACTGTCCAAGCCCCCAAGGTCTGGAACAGCCTGCCACCGGAGGTGGTTCAAGCGCCTTCATTGAACACCTTCAAGATGAAACTGGATGCTTATCTTGCTGGGATCCTATGACCCCAGCTGACTTCCTGCCCTTTGGGCGGGGGGCTGGACTCGATGATCTTCCGAGGTCCCTTCCAACCCTGATGTCTATGAAATCTATGAAATTGTTTTAAATTGCATTATGTTGCAATAGAGAGGTGGATTTGGATCTTGTTTTAATATTTCACTTGGATTTTCTTTGTATTAGTAGGAACTGTCCCTTTAGGAATAGGGTGTGCCTGAATGAATGAAATGTGTGGGAGTATTTTACCTGTGTGCCCAAAATTTGGAAGCCTCTGACTGTGGAAGCTCCAAAAGGTCCAAGATTTCTTTATGCAAACTTAACTTTCCAGAAAACAAACCAGCCACTTGAAAGTGCAATATTAGTTTGTAGGGGACTAACTGCCTGAGGACTTTGCCAAAAAGCTTCAATCTTTTGCCTGTAGGTTACCGGTATGCATCCTACGCAAATCAGCAAAGGTCTAAAAGTGTTTCTCACCTTGGGTATGTAGCCACGTAATAGAAGAGGATGTTGGTGGGCCTCAGTGCCAGCTGCCACATCACAAACTCAGCATGATTTGCAGGTATTGGCAGACTCAGCATCATGGCCACAGAAGCAGAACTATTCTTGTTACCCTAGAAAAAAGCCTCCTGACACATCAGTGAATATCTACAGCCCTGTAGCTAAACTGCAGGGCTCCTTTTCACTAGCACAAAATTCATGCAGATTTTTTTTAAGAGAAATTAATTCTATACAAAAAAGATGTGAATATTCAAATCAGCTCATTAAGTAATTGGCATAAAATATCACATATGGAGCTGCATCAAACTTGACAGCTATATATTGCGCTAGTGATACTTCACTGGAGCTAAAATGATTTATAGCAGCCGAGAATCTGGCCCCCATACTGTACTTACTGGATAATCTACTCTGTGTCAGTCAGTCACTGTTAAATATGGGCCAGACATACATGTCTATACTGTATTTATTGGATGATTTGAATCATGCTGCTGTCAGTGTAGTCAGTCAGTTGAAGCAGCCCTTGCAAATGTTCGGCATACTGGAGTCAGAGCTGATAGCACGCTGGCATTTAGCTTTCTTGATAAAGAATAGAGGAAATAGCGTAAACAAGTGTGCCTGATTACTTTCCCACCCCCGTTCATCCATTTATGAATCATGTTGGATTAACAGCACATTTGAAACAAAGATACTGAATTATATTAGCATTGCTTGCTCACTCGTGTTGTTATTAAATGCTACAATATTAGCTACCCGTGTATAGCACTCGTTCTTCCCCTGCCGTTCCTCAGAAACATGGAAAAGCAAAATTGTTTGGTGGCAGACTGAAACCAGCAATGACTTTATGCAGCAGATGTTCATCCAGCCACACAGTGTGGATGATTTCATATATGGGGCGAGTGTACTCACCAATCAAACACATTGCTTTTTTTCCCTCCAGCACTGAATCATCATCACTACTTTACTGCTTTTTTCAAGTGAGGAAAGTAGAGCACTGTAGATGCAGTCATGACCTTTCCTGTCTTTAACCAATATTTTTTTTATGCCCCAGTAACAGGCTGCAATCCTTTAAAAAAAATCCATCTTTGTAACTTAAGACAATTGCCAGCTCTATGATTAGTGCTGTGATCATAATTTCCTTTTACTTCAGTATTTTCCCTAACTTTCAACTGTTTATAAAATGACAAGCCCAAAGTTATGTAAAGAAAAATATTCTGCCAAATTGGCAAAGGAAAATCCAATTTGGTTTTCTAGCCTCAATTCAATCTTAAATACATTTCTTAGGGAAGCAATTTCTCTACATGCATATTTAAAGAAAAGCAAAGCTACAGGAGTCATGAGACAAATTAAACCTTTTGTTTGGTCTGAGCAAGAGGACAAAAATTCTTTGCTTTGCTGTCACTGCCTTAAACAACTACAGAACTTCTGCACAAAAAGTCTTCCTGCTGTACTGAGAGCACAAGGTTCACAGCAAACCATGATAAACAAAAAGGCTATGTTTAAGAAACAGACACCTATAAATACTAAACGGTGCTCACGCTGAAGGTCAAGATTGCTGAAATGTTCTTTGTTATAGAGATGGTGGAACACAGTAGCACTCTAGTGCACTGTGATATTGTACTAGCATGAAATAATACATTCAGAATATTCTGTCAGATCTTAGACCTCATTTCTGTCAGTTTCCAGCACTGTTTCCAGCTAGTGGAGTATTAGAGCTGCACAGATAATGGCAGTTTCATATTGTGTGGAGTTCAAGAACAATTGGTACCATTACATGCCAGAAACCTCCATCCACATTGGCCCTGAAGTAGTACATGCTGTAGTGACAGGTTTGCTAAAAGCAGGTCCAATCCCAATAGGATTTGGCATGTTTGTCCAGTCTTTTTGTGAATGGACTTCAGTTGTTTTCCAGGTCTGCTGGGGCTAGGACAGTAAGTTTTGCTAATACAGTCAAAACCTAACTTTGCAGAGCTATATCCAAAATTTATAGCCCTTGCCAACAAGATGCCTCTCTCTCTTTCCTGTTCTCCTTTTTGTTCCCCTTCACTTTCCCAGGCCCCTCTATTTTTTTAAATAAATCTCCTTGTTTCTTTTAATTGTTTTAAATCAGAGTGCTTAATTCTCAGACCACAGGTCAGATCCAGGCCCTAACACTGTCATCCATCCTGCAGGGCTCCCCAGAGGCCTGTGGGGAACCCTGCAGGCTATGGCCCTGTGTGCTAGCTTAGGTGCGCATCATGAGGCCCAATCCCAGCATGTGAGGCCAAGCAGGGGTGGTGTGGACCCCCAGAATGTGATCGTGGCATGCAGGCCTGGGCAGAGGTAGCACAGGGCCTTAGGGCCTGATCCTGTCATGCAAGGCTGGGTGGAGGCGGTGCAGACCCCATGCAAGGCTGGGTAGAGGCGGTGCAGACCCAGAGCCTGACACTGGTATGCAGAGCAAGGTGGAGGTGGTAAGGGGTCTCTGGGCCCAATCCTGGCATGTGGGGGTGGCATGGGGCCTGATCCCAGTGCAGAAAGGCCAGCCAATGACATGTGGGCCCAATCCTGGTACTTAGCTGGTAAAAACAGAGCAGGCAGGCGAGGCACTGACACAGATGCAGCATGACCAAAAAACCAGAAGCAAGGTCTGGAACTGATCCTTTGGGATCCAGTCAATTGAGCTGAATGGTGCAGACTGAATATTACGAGCCTTTCCATAGGGCTTCTCAACTGCTGTGATGTGCTATATTAAAATGGAGTACATGGCACCATCGTATCACACTAAGTTTCTGATGTATCATATCCAAGTTGTATTGTTGCACTGACCAGGAAATCATATGACTCCTGATACTCCACAAGGCTGTAAGTAGCTCTATCATAAAATAATAATCTGCCTAGTACTTCTTGTGCATGCCAAGCAGCTGGGGTCTCCTAGTAAGTCAAGGCCCAGGGGAATGTCCAGTTTTGGTCACTGAATAGAAACTCTAATGCCTGCTGTGTAGCAGCTTGTTGTTCAGAAAGTGAATTTTCCATGATTCTAGGAAGTTTGACAGTCCTAGACATGGAGGAACCCTGTTTATGGAGATTCCCTCAACCAATACTGTAAAATAGTTTATAGCATAACTTGCTGAAGTGTCATACCAGACATAGATTGCAAGTGTTTACTATACAAATTGATGGCTTGGAGCACCATGCAAAAGGAAATGGAAAACTTCACCATTTACAAATGGGCACCAGCTATAATTTTAAAATAGAATTAAAGTGAGAAATGAAAATGCCTATCTGTTATTGCTCTGAACATTATTTAACAGTTGTTTAAATTCAACATAAGCATGTCATCTGGAGATATGTGTGTACTGTACAAGAGGATGAGACACAAATGTATCAGGTTACTAGAGAAGAAATTTCTAGGTGCTATGTGCTGCTGGAGTAAGCCATCTGAGGTACTGTGAATGTCTTTAAGCGAGTTGGAGTCTAATCCAGTGCCTAGCAAAAACAAAAGTTGTCCCATTGACTTCAGTGATTGCAGGATCTGGCCCTGGAGAGTTTTGTTGTGAAAATGCTCAGAAGCTGGACGCTGGTATAGATCGTTGAAGTCTGGAGTACTGTGTTGAGGTTCCTTTTTTGAAGTGATCTATAAGATAATAAATTTATAGGTTGTTGGTAATCCCCTGTAATCTTTTGCTATTATACTGTGACAATTAATTGAGTGCGGATGAAAGAGATCTAAAAGATGAATGTGAGTTGTGTTTGTGATGAGGGACATCAGGAAAGGAAGTAAAGAAACAAGCTTGTAAATAAGAAGAAAGATTTGAACACCAAATTGGCCCGTGTCCAAAGTTCAGACTACAATAAATAAGAACACTAAGAATGCTAATAACTGACCTAACAATGAGGTAACAATAATCAAGAACCAGTTTATGACCGCCCAACCCATATAGCATTTGCTCTAATGAGTCAATACTAAAAGCTTAGGTGCTAGGCTTCACAAAGGAAAGCTGGAACTCATTCCCATCAAGCATGAAACACCCACTGTTGTGGCTCAAAAAGAGGATGAAATGCATATGATTCTAAAGCATACAAGGCCCTGTCCCAGATCATGACCATTTTCTAAGACAGATGCAAGTCAGTATCATTGTAACACCATTTGCATTCACAGTTTGAGCGAATCCAGTTTTCCCTAGGAGGAATTTCCTTCTTCCCCCTTCCCCCGTGGCCCCCCCCCCCCATAGGGTACTTTTAAAAGTAATCAGAATACTTTATTAGTTAGAAAATACTAGTTAAATTGGGCTAGATTCTTCCTCTCAAATGCCTGCTAATGCTAGAGGTATGCTTTGGTTGTTACTTATTATGCAAAGCTATCCAGTGACAAGTACTATACTTCTGTTTATTAAAATAGGTTTATTTTTATTTACTGCAAATAGAAAGAAAAAAAAAAGAGGATGGGAAATTAAACTGGAAAAAAACCTTTATGTTGCTGTTGATCTTTAAGTTTCACTATAATAATAACAGCAAATGGTATTTCTACATCTGCTGATGCATTCATTACTAGACTTTTTGTTTTCTAAAATTGCCTACAGCAACTTCTTTTCAAATTACAGAAGGATACAGGCGAGATTTATGATTAGAATAAACTGATTGAATTTAAGTCATGAAGCACAGCTGTAAAAAATGAATACAGAAATTGGAGGAAGGAGAAGAATGTCCCAGTTTCAAGGAAATATTCTTTCATGGAAAATTTCTTTCCCTTTTTCCATCCTAGGTTGTGGGTTGTTGCACAAGTATCCTCCATTTTCATCTGACCAAGGAAGCACGAATGTATTCCTGCTTATCATCTACCACTTCCTTAGCATTCCTGAGGGGCTTTTGCCTCTCACGTTCTCTGGCTGTGCTATCTTCATCAGGTCTTCATTTGCCTTTTGTATGTGTCCATACAGCAGTCATGCTTCCTCTATCTTGTTAGCCAGATCATCAACTTGAGCTTCCAACCTACTGACCTCATTTTGAACACCCTGAACCCTGTAACCTTTTTTTACCACAGATGGCATTTTGAGCACCTTGCCATTTCTTTACTGCCATACAATACTGTGCTGAAGAGTACACTGTTCTTCATAGTGTTGGTTTCAGTCTCACTGGCATATGCTTGTCATCCCTGAGAGATTAATCCAGCTCTTCTAGCACTCCCTAGTCCAAATTGTCAAGCTCTCCATTTTCTGTAACCCAGTCAACATCCTTGAACTGGTCAGGCTAGTTTTATCCAACTCTATTAAACTATGAACTAGTTCCCTGTGGCACTTCTACTGGCCCACAGAATCTGTCTTAGCCAGGCTCATCATCTTCCTTTGCCTGCTTGTCTGGTCATACCTTTCAAAGTCTGCTTTTGAGAGTGCCTTTAGTTCTGTGTCACCCACATATAGAAGATGTAGGATATTTCTTCAGGCATAGTTGATCAGTTTGATAAACAATAACAACTGGTATAACATCAGTAGTGAAATCTAACTTTCACTTCAAAGAAACCTGTCATTCTGAAGTAAGTTTGAAGCAGCATTTTAGGTGATCTTTATAGGGCTTTTACCATAGATACCAAAATCTTGTATACATCATGTTTTTCTGTGCTGGTGTGAATATCCTTCTTTATCCTTGTTTTTTATAGGTCTATAAAAACTTATTAGTACTCTAGATCAGCGTTCAGCAGCTCCCACCCCCACTTCCCCTGAGAGGCCAGTTGCCAGATCCCCAAGCCACCTGTAGCAAGGGTAAGCCCAGACACTGTGGATCTGAGAGCCCAGGCACTGTGGATCTGAGGGGTGATGTACCATAGTCCCTAAAAACTGATTTTGCATGCAGGATTGGACCACCTTGGGCCAGATTGAGCTTCTTTGTTAGCTGGATCTGAACCATGGGCCATGGTTTACGAACTTCCGCTCTAAACACCTCTCCATCAGATACCATCTACAGTCCTTTCCATGAGAACTTTTTCAAAGGAGGGTGGGTGCAGATGGTGTGGCACATTGTCATATATAACACAACACATATTTTTCTCTAGTTAGGCTAGGGACAGACATTACAAAGGGTTTAATTACAAACTGGTTTAAGTGATCAGATACTGGTCTAAACCTGTAACAGAACATAAGTTCAGTAGACATAAACCAGTTTCCGTGTGTAACCTCTTGTGCCTCTCCCCTGGATGATGCGGGTGAGGATGCCTCTCAAGCCTTGCCGTGGCTTCTCAGTGTGGATACTATGGTCACCAAGCGACTTTGGGGCAGTTCCCAGAGGGCCTCTCCTGCCACGTCTTTGATGGTTAGTTTGGATGAATCGGGAGGACGATGTTTGGTCCTACTCTCGTGGAGCCTTCCCTTGGTCGCTTCCTCCGCTCCCTTTTATGAGGGGCTCCACCTCCCCTACACCCCGCCTACCACCAACCATGGTGTTACCCTTTGTGTCATCGAGGGTGATGTCCAGGAGTTTCTTTAATGCTCAAGTTTGCAGGGTCGGACGGCTGCAGTCGATTGGTGCTGTTCCTTCCCCGAGCATCTCCTGCAGCCTCTTCCTTCTGTCTAGGTGTCATGCATCTTTGGCACCGTCTTATTCTCCAGTGCATCGTCTCTTTCTTGGGCTGGTTCTTGTTGCTGGTCAGCTGTGCCCACCTGAAAGTGTTGCTGGGTCCCTGCAGACTCCAATCTTTATCAGCACTGGTCGATGCCCACTCTGGCTCCATGGGTGGCTCCCCTGGCTCACACTGGTTGTGGACCTTTGAGGCAGCCCCCTCCTGGGGTGCCCACCAGGTCCCCTCTCTGTGACCGCTGGTGTGGTCCAGTCCCTCCGGACTGGTGGGGGACTTCACTTCCGGTCCTCCCTGCTGTTCTTCCACTGGGTCTTTTATAGTGGCCCCGGATGTCTGGCCAGCCAATCACCCCTGGCAGGCACGCATAAAGCAAGCCTAGGCTGACGCAGGAGCCATCCCCGGTGCCTTCCAGTTCATCCTTTTTTTTTCTCTTTCTTCACCCACGGCGGCTCCACCCGCCGCGGTTTCATTTTTGCCACATTTGTCTCCCGGTGCAGCGTTCCACCGCCTCCCAGCTCCAGCGGGTAAGTCAATTTCACACCATGGCTCTGTGCTTTTGCCTGCCACCATCTGCTATGCTCCTTCTTGTGGGGCTGCCGCAGCTTCTCTGGGAGTCATCAGGAGTTCACCCCTTCTGCCGCCAAACCCCTTTGCCAGCTGAGCCCAGGGCTTTTATAGTTCTGGCCTGCCCCCTTCCAGTCACCTGACTAGCTGGCAAGGATCAACTTTTAACCCCTACCCTGCCAGCAGGCTGTGCCCAGAAAGTTCTGGTCTTAAAAGGACTGGCCTGCTTTCTGGTACCAGGGCTAGGGTTCCCTGTTACAGGACCATTAGTGTTTACCAGGCTAGTTTTAGTGCTGGGCCCCTTAGGGCATGTCTTTTCGGGGTTAGTGTTGGGTTGAGCAGGTCAAGCCATGCTAGGTTTAAACTTGATTTTAATAGGGCTTTCCAGCCTGTGGTTAGTGTTGGATTTGTTAAGTGTCCTGAAGTTAGAGATATGGTTATGGCCTCTTGGTTTAGAGTTAGGAGTGGGCAGGTTCCCACCAATTCAAGGTTTTCAGCTTCAATTTTCTCCAATAGCTGGCATGCTGAGGCCACCTATGAAATCCAGAACTATCCCAGCCAATCCATTATGTATGGTCACCCTACTCATAGGGCTCTAGAAGCTAGGATTACCATGATTAATTGGTCAGGGTAGAATTTGCTAGGCTAAAGTTAGGGTTGAGCCCTCTAGATGTCTCTGGGCTAGGGTTATGGTGCTCCCATTAGTGTTCTCTAGGCTATAGGCCATAGGGCATATGTGGATAGGGTGTGGATTTTGCCTGGTAAGGCTCTCTATACTAGAGTTAAAGTTGGGTTTGGTAGGGCTCCCCAGGTTTATTGTTGGACCTGGAAAGTTTCCTGGGGCTTGGGTTCAGGTTAGTCCTGGAAAATTTGCAGGGCTGGGCTTAAGTTTTGGCTCCATTGAGATTGCTGGGATAGGCTTAGGGTTGGGTCCAATTGGGATCACCAGTCTAGAACTAGGTGTCTCCAGTTCAGAATTAGTATTGGGATAGTTTAGGATTCGTTTTTACTGATCATGTGATCCATTATATCAGATTCAGTCTGTGAGGTACTACAATAGCTGTGGACCTCTGAAATTATGCAAATTTCAAAGCCCAGGTGAAGCATGTGAAATAAAGCATTCACTGATGTGTTGTTTGGCTACAGCACAATTTTTTCAGAAAAGATCAGGTGAATCCGGAGTCTGATCACCCTTTGAAAACACTGCTAAGCCTTTCTCTTTCTCACACTATGACTATCATATTCCAGCTCCCCATTTTGGGCACCCATACATGAGTGCAGAGGCTGCTCCAATGTGCTGGAATTCCAGCACTCAGAGCAGACTTGATTAATCGAGTCTGCTGGAGCATGGCAATTGCTGAGCTCCAGCAGCCTCCTGCATCCCATGTATTAGTGTCTCCTTACTGAACTAGCTTTAGTTCAGGAGCCCCCGCTGCCATTTTTAAGTTCCGGGATTGCTGATACAGGAGACACAGCAGCACTTTAATTAAAGTGGCTCTCAGAGCCACTCTAATTAAAGCTCTGCCTCCCCCTCCTTCTCATCCTCTCTCCCCCCTCTGGAGCATGTGTAAAAATGCCCTTTATTTCCAAATTGCTCCTAGCTTCTCCCCCCTATCAAAGATCAAGGTAAGACTAAACAAAACCAGATATTTGACCCTGAAAATGAGAAGTGTCAGGCTCCACAGTCCATTCAAGTGCACTATTACTAATAATTTTATGTGGAAGGTATTCAGATGGCACAGTAAGGGACCTATTATGATCTTAACTGGATAGATAGCTAAGGCCGACTGGAAGAATGGAACAGGCAGTTGGCTGTCTACGGAAGACCCCTGTAAATCCAGGTGGGAATTCAATGATGCCTTTCCACTGACTTTACAGTGGAAAACAGGCACAAGCAACACGTTCAGGAAGATAACCAAAATGGTGCCAGTAAAAAAGCAGAGCCAGAGTGAACTATGTCAAATTACTTAGCAGGCAACTGGAATTCATGCATATTTCAGTAAAAAAATGGGCCTCAGATTTGAACTTCCTTAGACCTGGAAAAATATGAATCTGTATGTGAACTCTGTGGTTTGGCTCATGTCTAATCCGTTGTATACCTTGTGAGTCACAGATTGAGGAACATGCACTAGAGCCACTACATTGCCTGGATAGTCTTGAAACAGATTAAATGAATCAATTAAACAAGAAAGAAAAACAAGTTTGCAAAATTTCTCTTCTGGACTTTCTGTTACCAAATTGTAGCCTGGGTGTACCCGGGGGTGTGCCTTGTCCTCAGTTGAAAGGGATGGGTTGGTCGGGTGAGAGTGTTGTGAGACGGGTATGCCATTGGAGAGCAATTCCCTCTTTTCTATATAGAGCCAGGCCAGGACAAAACACTTAACTATATACAAATTTATTATTGTTTACCCAAATCCTTAAATAAAAGAATAACTATTAATATAAAATTCAATATGCATATTTACAACTCTATAGAGGTCATAAATGAATAAATATATACAGTAGCCACAGATAAATATACTTAGTCAATCAAACAGATATCTACTTGAGTCCTTTGTTGCGTCTGCCCAGCGTGCCAAGCGCGCTCTCCTTTTATACACTTCAGAGGCTCCACCCCTGATGTCCGGCTGTGCTGCAGCTCACAATCAGGTCGGGGAGCTCCTCTGCCCCTCCCCTCAGGAAAAGGACAATGTCCGCTTTCCCCAGCTTGTTTCTGGTTGATGGATCAGCTCCACCAATCAGAAGTGAGAATTCTCGAGCCCCGAGACATGTTGGAGTTTGGTCGGGTAAGTCTGGCACAAAATCTTGCTTTAATATACTAGGTTTAAGACTCAGTGAATGTTTGGTTTGTTAGATTAAATAAAACCCTGTTGTAGCTCTCAAACCAACAAGGATCAAATGTGTAACAGTAGCTTTTTAACAAAACATTTTTTTATATGGAGAAACACTACAGGGCAAAAAAAGGAGCTTAGAATGATGAGTTTCATTTCTTCAAAATGTATGATGTTCTCATAACCTCATTTTCCTAATTCAGGATTTTGTTATATCCTACAATTAATCGTATTAGACATTGAACTGATGGCAGGTTTGTGTGAGATGAGTGAAGTAACTCATGGATATTTGAGAGGAATATTAATATATGGACAGGTTTTGCTCTGTCTCTGACGTATTCAACTATCATCAGTCAACCAACACCTGAAGTCTAATTCTCAAATGATACTCAATCTTTACTTGTGGGAAATTGGTAAAATTTAGCATATCAGAAGCAAAATGAAATGGTAGTCATTCCCATCATTATGTGCATTTTAAATTAGAAACACTCAAGGAACCTGAAGGTGATGCAATATGGTACATTTTAACTGTGTTCTTTATCAGTAGGAGTGGTCAGAAATGTTCCCGTTAAATGTTTTTCCCAGATAAAATGCTGCTAGCCAAAATTGAAATGTTCTTCTGAAGTATATCTATTTTGAGAAATCTATTGTGAAGACACAGGCAAGTTATTGTCCAATTTTCCTGCTCAGTTTCTCAGTACCCACCCCGACAGACTTCTGCAGTCAGGACCCTAAGACTACCAAGATCCATAGTTTCAGGGCAGCCTGCTCTCAGGGGTTGCCTCAAACTGGCAACCATATGGCTCCCTGGAGTACATAGCTGGGAGTCTCAGCTGTAGTTGAGATTCTTGGAATCTAGGCTCCCTAGAAAAGAGCCTAAGGGTTCTTGGAGCTTTCTAGCTTCCCAGCTCCCAGTACCCCAACCTCATCCGAGCTGATGGGGATCTGGAAACAGAGAAGTGCTGGATAAGGGTTTGCATTAAAACCAAGCTCTGACCTGGGTTCAGCACTGCATGATTACCTGATTGGTTGCAGAAAGCCAGGCCTCAAGATATAAGCCAAATACTTTTAGCAAGACTCTACAGCTTGCAGGTCCTTTCTGGTCTCTGATGGCTTCGTAAAGTTGTGTTTTGTCCTGTTTCCTGCATTGCCCTATTTCCCAGCTAAAATCTATATCCTGTGCTGCCTAGCTTTCAGTTTCTGCCTTAGTCCCTGTGTCTACCTTGTCTTTGCTCATTTTGGTCCATGGAATTTAGATTTCTGACACCAATCCTGGCCCAGTCCTCTTGGCTTTTGGTTCTAGGAAACTGATTTCTATTTCTGACATTATTTTGACTCCTGACTTTAGATTTCTGGGTTCCTGAACTTCCTTCTTGGCTTTTGGCCTCTAATCCCGAGAGAAGGCTACCTATTTACCTTTCCCCAGTGCTGGGAGACTAGATATAGTTTGGACTGTTGTGGGAAATTTTATTTAGAAGTTTTCAAAACACAATGTTTAGTTAATTAATTTTTTCCCCAAATCCTTTCACGGGAAATTTCAAAATCTCTACTTTTCATTCTATAATGGAAAGATTTTTTTTAAATGTAAGGATTTATTGGAGAAAAGAAAGAGTAACTTTCACTCAGCTGTGTTTACTAGTTATGTCCTGTAGTCATTTATAAAAACTAGGCCAAATCTTGAAGTCCCTATTTAGTTCTTAATTGGTCTATGTTGAGGCAAAACTCAGCAGGCTGCCTCAGAGATAGTTGTGTTACTTGTTACTAAGTCTCACTTTTTCAGAGTAGATTTGTTCTTCTCCTTTAATTTTGGGCCTAACAAGGAAACTGACCTTGTAGCCATTATGTGATCCTTGCTTTAGGCCTAAAACTAATAACCCACAATATTGTTCATTATCTTGTGATATTCCATAAGAACATACATCATTGCTTTAAAAAGGGCAGCTACAGAATGTGTGCATGTATCACGGATATTTCAACAGAAAAAAAAAATCACCTTTGATTCTAGCAACAAAATCTAAGGGAAAAAGGGAACTGTTTTAAAATAACTATTTTGATTTATGTCCATTGTACATGCTTTGAGACTTGGATGAAAACTGCTATTGACTGATATCAAACTCTTCATTACATGCTTTCTGTTGGCTACCATAACTTTAATGCACAGTAACACATCAGCTAGTAGGTTGATGAATTAATGTGGAAGGTAGGGCAGGGTGGCACCTTAGTGACTAACTGGTTCAGAAAGGCAGGAGATTTCATAGGCAACAACTTTCTTTGTAAGAAATATGGAAAGAACTTTTAATGGAGAAAAATATCTAACTCTGGGAGGCATTCTCTATGCAGCCTAATAGTTTACTTAGATGACTCACTGTTAGATTCCTCTATGGGCAGAGGTATCTAATTAAGTTGGGGTATCTAAACTCCAGTTCATTCTCCCAAGTCTGCCTAACTTGAGTGAAAGCAGCTACACTGTGATCTCAAACTTATACTATTAGGTCTATGCTGATTCTACTGTTAGTCACGTGGCACTAACTTTTGAGAATATATCTTTTGGTTGTGTAAACAGGCTGTCCAGCCTGCTGGCTTCTGCAGTGTGTTTGCTCCCTGAGGAGCTCCTCAGTCAGTCCTCCCAAGCAAAGCACAGTCTTTTAAACAAACATTTTTTTTTTGGTAAAAATCTATCTATCTATCTATCTATCTATCTATCTAGATATATAAGGTTATATATATCTACACTCCAAGTATCGCTTCACAAAGAAAACCTTAACCCATTACATAAAGCGCACCCATACATCCTGTACCCCCGTACAAAGGCCCGCTGGCCACCCAAAACCATTACAATATTCGCAACGTGTGCTACACACACAAACTACTTCTGGTCTCTCAGACCAGGCAACCCTTTCCTTTCATCCTCAACCCGCTTGCAGGATCACATACTCAGTTCACCTGTCATCCATGTCGCTGTCGCTCCAGCCCCACTGGAGAACCCACTGCTGCTGTTGCTCTCCTCAGTTCCACTTGGCTCTTCCTCTTCCTTGCTGTCACCACCCCCTTCTCTGCTCAGGGGAAGTTGGATGGTCCTGTGCCACATGTCCCAGTGCCAAGTGGCTTTGGCCGTGTCCTCTCCATCCTCCTCTAACAAACAAATAAACCAAACCAAATCATACCCTGTCCGAAGACACTAGGAGGGGAGACTTTGGCTTTTGCCCCTCCTTGCAGCATGCTTTTCCACTTACAGTTTGCCTCTTCCACCCACTCTGCCTGGTCTTCTGGGAACTGGCTTCTTAAACAGGGCTTACTGTTTCTTCTTAAAGGGATAGATTGCCCTGTTAGAGATACCTTGCACTGCAGTAAACTGAATTGCTTTGTGACTTTTCATACTGAAATGTGGGAGAACATTTCTTTAAGTGGGAACACTGAGGGAATTGTGGGAAAGAATTGAAGGGTTAACTCTGCTCTAACAGTTAGCTTACATCCACGCTGCAATATGTTTGTACCAAGAGTTGACAAATGATAGTTCAAACTTTAGCCTATCCCCTCTGATAGCTTAAACAACTTGAGTTGAAAGCATTTCCATGTGGAAAGGACTTGAGTTTGGGACAATACTTGACTTATGACTTGCTTAATTTTGTAGTATTATTAAGATCTCCGTGTTCTGTCATATGTCACAAATACACAGATATGTGCAGGGGAGAACACTAACCCCCACATAAATCAGAGGTTCATCTTCATTATTTTCACTTGGATTTCACAATGTACCATATTTTCTTGCATATATCATGCACCTTTCCCCCAAAACATCAGTCTCCCAAAATTGGGGCCCATATATTAAGTGGAGAAATTGTTGTCTTCCCTAGAAAAGAACACAGTCAGAGACACTGTATAGCCTCTGTAGTAATTACTTGTAGATAATTAATAGCAATTAATAAATTATTAGCTACACATAATTCATAATTACTGGATATGTTTTAAAGTATGGTGCAGTGTGCTTGGAGCAGGACCACTCAGGACAAGGTGAGCAAATTTCATTTGAATTAATATAGGTAATATATATTCACCTGGGAAAGAGAGTGTTTGCAAAGAGAATTGGGCTGCATGCGTGGGTTCTGATCCATGCAATGCATTAAGAATCATAGAGCATAAACTGAAACACAAGCCTTCTCATTCTTAGCTAAGTGCCTTAACAACTAGGCCGCAAAGTCATGTTACCTCTTTCTTTCTACTTCTGGCTCAATGAATCTTGAATTTTTTTCTACAGAATGGAACACCTTCAGCAACAGGGATGGAGAATTCGTCTCTACCTTAAAACAGACTATTAGTCTAGTTGTCCACACTTTGTAGGGAAGTAGGAAATGTGATATCAAATCCCATCAGGTAAAAGAGAGAACTGAATCCATGTTTCCCACATCCTGTGCAATTCCTCTGCTATTTTTTTAAAGGGAACACCATGTATCACTTTCTCCTCCTCTACTGTAAAAGAAATCAGTGGTTGCCAATAGAGCTCAATCCTATGGGTGCGTATTAGGCATGATCTGAATGTCTCTATAAGACTGAGTTTTGCAGCAGACTTAGACATACAATGCCTAGTTCTAGACCGGGGGTGGGCAATTATTTGAGCTGGAGGGCCACTTAACGAGTTTGAATGATCTGGTCTGACCTGGGGTGGCGGTGGGGGGGAAGAATGGTTCTATCCAGGCCTGAGCTGTCTGTCCCACACCCACTGTTGAGAATGCTAGATGAAGCGGGCAGGCAGGGTCTCCATAGAGACTGGCCTGGGACTCTAGTGAACAGGGTGTGCTCGGCCAAGCAGATGGGATGGGGCCACAGGCGGGTCCAAGGGTGGTCATTATAGGGAACAGTCCGGTTGTCCGCTGTCCTCTATTGATATGAAACCCGATGCCTTTATGTCCTCTATTTTTCTCTTCAGAGACCCTCCTGCCTGCTCCATCTTCAAGAGAAAAATAGAGGACATAAAGACATAGGGTTTCGTATCAGTGGAGGACAGAGGACAAAGTAGCAGAAAACCAGAATGTCCTCTATGATGGCCACCCTATGGGTGGGAAGCAGCATCCAGGAGCAGGATGGGCAGGCAGGGCCAGGGCTAGAATCACAAGGTGGTGGCAGTGTGGGGCTGGGGCCCGTGGCAGAGCTGTGATCTGCTCCCTGCACGTCCTTGCAGTGGACACTGGTTCTGTGACAAGGAGATGTGGATAGCAGATCACAGCTCTGCCCCAAGCCCTGACCTCACACCACCCCCGGATCCCAGCCCCAGCCCAGACCCCTGCCCTGCCCTGCCCACCTACCCATCCTACTCCTGGATGCCACTCCCTGCCCACCTATGGTCCTATCCCATCCCAAGGGTGTCCTGCCCCAGGAGTCCCAGGCTGGTCTACATAGCAACCCTCCTGCCTGCTCCATCCAGCACCCCTGGTGGTGGGTGCGGGGTGGACTGGCAGCGGCAACCAAGCCAAGCGAGCCACCACTGCAAGGGCTGCCAGGAAGCCAAGTCTGGCCGCCACACCGCCCCGCTATGTGCCTAGGGACAGCAGGTCTAGCCACATGGGCCATGGCCTCAGCTGCCACTCATGCCTGAGCTGGGTAGGGCTGAGGGACCCACCATGGGCCAGATAAAATCGCTTGGCAGGCCTGATCTGGCCTGTGGGCCATATTTTGCCCACCCATGTCTAGACCTCCATTGGATATAACTGTGAGCTAGACACTATGCTCAATGCTGTCAAAACTGAGATACTTCTGGAAACATGCGGAAACAGAAATGTTGATGCCTGAGGAACTTTAAGGTGAAAAACATATGGTGACAATGGAATTTAGGCACCTCTGGGTTTAGAGGGTTTTCAGGACTGTAATTTTTTTATTTAGTGCCTTAATTCTTTATTGGATCTGGCCCTTATTAAGAAAGATTGTTATTTAACAACAGAAACATTCCCTCTGCTCTGGCACCATAGGCCTCTCTCTAGTCCACAGTGCCTAGAAAATGATGTTCTAAGTCTGGGAATTAAATTCAGATCTTTCACAAGACTTTAACTAGACTGGCCAATACACATGTAAAACTTTAACATAACGATAACAATAAAACAGTACCACAGTGATCCCTGGCACAGAACAAAGGCTTCTTCTGTCTTTCTGTTAATCATTGCTGCATGACAACCTTTTTATAGCTCTTAACGTCTTCTAGTTTACTACTCAATTTTCACTTCAGTAGAACACATTTACAAACTATTTTGCAAAGCATACAGGCTTCAACAAATGACTCAGCAATAATTACTGTCATAGAAAAGAGAACCTTTCAATATTTTAATACCTATTTGACTTTTCTTAGTTGGTACAGCTGCAGTACAAATGCATAACAGAATATTTGCTCTAAACCTTATTTCTCAAAAACTCAGTGTAAAGTGGTCTCCCTGCCTTACTGTAGTGGTCAAGCATAAATAGCATCCAAGCATTTTGGTTCAAATAAAATATGTTTATTTACCATAGTCCCACAATTGCCTGCTTTTATTCATAGAAGTAATCATTACTCATGTGATTAATCTTTACTCATATATGTAGTATCACTAGAATTAATAAAACAACTTACTTAAGTAGGGATTAAATGGAACAATCAGGCCCCATTATACACAAGAAAAATAGTAATGACTACAAAAATATTTTCCTCCAGCTTTCCTCCTCTGTGTGGTTACCTGTGAGAAATGAAGCAGAAAGATAGGTGACTAGAACAGAAAATCTTGGATGAAATCAAAATAATTGTATCTAACACCTTTTGGTTATCATACCATGATCTTGTAGATGATGAAGAGGAGAATGTTTTTGGGTGAATGGTAGCTGCTGCAAAATCTCAGTTAGGTAATGAATTCAATCCTGGTTGTGTCAACTCTGCCTTGTTTGAATACCTTCTAAGGTGAGACAGTTTCATGTTATTACAGAGATAAAAATTACACATCTTGAAGTGGCAAATGTTGAGTCTTCTCTGCTTGAGTTTCAGCCAATCTCATTTGCTAAAGCAGTAGGGGTTCTTCATATAAAAGCTTGGACTGGGATTCATTCTGGCTGTTAAAGGCAAGAAGGAAACATTGGATCCATTGCCGATAGGGATCATCAAGTTTCCATCAGAGAAACAATTGTTCTGCCTCTTCTCAAGAAACTACTACCTGACATTACCAATTTTGCAGAGGTTTGAGGTGAGATGGTACTTAGTTAAAAAAAAAAGTTGCAGATCTTTTCATTTTGTGTACAAACCAATGTGTGGTAGGAAGACTATGCATGTTGCATTAGTGATTGTCAACCAGGGTACCATGAAATCCTTATAATGATGCTGTGCAATATTAGCATTGACAAGTGTGCAAACACCTATGCATGATTCAAAACATAAACCCTGAGATTTCAATCTGGAATCTGTAGTGTCAAAACCATTCTGACTTGTGTTCTTTCTGAGTTATTTGCAACAGAAGAATTGCTCTATTTTTCCATAGTAAAAAAAAAAATAAAATAAAATAAAATAAAGCTAAGAGCTGGTATTTTCTGAGGGATGCTTTGAGTCTAAAAACACTCAGCACCACTGTATTAGATCAATTTGCTGCCACCTTAGCTCTGGCCATAAGATATTGCCAAATCAGCTGTGGATTCTTGCAAGACAAGATAGAGGTGCCCAAAGGTGCATTATCACTTTTTCTGAAAGGTGGTTTTGAATGGTTATGGCTTTTCTTTCAGTGTGTTTTTATCCAGTGTTCTAGGCAGTGGTGGATTAAGATTTATTGGGGCCCTGGGCAAACAGAAAATTGGAGGCCCCCCATCAGGTGAGGGCAGATTCCCTCTGCACCTGTCAGGGGGCTGTGGCTGGGCCTGTTCAGCCTCCTCAGCATGTACGGGATGAGCTGAGGGCACTAATGCCACTGAGGTGAAGGTGACCTCAACACTGACCTGGCCTGGCCCTTCCACCCAGCAGGTGTTGCACAGCCAAGGCTGTGTCCCTTAGTGCTGCGGGACAAGCGAGGGCCAGGGCTGGGGCTGGCTGGAGGTGGGGGAAAAGAGGGGCATGGTCTCTGCATCATCCCCAGCTGCCCACTAGCCCATCTGCCAGCAGGGTGGGGCTGTCCCATCCCATCCTGTCCCAGCAGTGCTGGTGCCAATGGCCACCTGCAGATGGTGGAGAGTAGGAGCAGGAGGAGGGCTGCCCATGGGGGCTCCTGGCAACAGACGGCTCTGGGAAGCCACTGCCGCTCGCATGGAGCCCCACGCCTATTGCTTAGCCTCTGGCCCTGGCCCAGTTGGAGGGGGGGGAAGGCTTGTGCTGCCTGCCTTGGATGCCCATGGCCAGGATGCCAGCCAGGGCTGTGCTGCCCCCGGCACCCCAGGGGGCCCCTGATTGGCAGGGCCCCTGGACCCATGCTCCGCAGGCCCATGCATTCATTCATCCCTATCTAGAGGCTTTGTTACCCCACCTGCTCATTTGTATGTATGGAAATGCTGGATGAATTGTGTGAAATAACCACAAAAGGGACTGAGCTATATGAAGCATTTTAGTGAAGTGCCAGTACCCTGAAGCCATGAATAACTTGTGCCTCCTGAGGCTGGGGGGGCATGGCGAATGCCCGCAGGTGGTGTCTGTGGTGGGGGTGAGGCGGCGGGGGGGAGTGGGGGCCACCAGGAGGTAGCCACGGTGATGTTGGCGGTGAGGGCGGGCTGAGCGGGGACAGCCCGCAGGAGGCCACAGCGGTGTTGGTGGCAAGGGAGGGTGGTGGGTGGCGAGCGGCGACTGCCCACAGATGCCAGCGGCAGTGTTGGCAGTGGTCAATGTCATGGGGGGCACATGCCCCCCGGTTCCCCTCCTATGCGTTGCCTATGCTTAAAGTTCAACTGTAGTGCAGGTCCCTTTGCAGCTAACAAGGGCAATCTTTACCATGTGTATGGCAGAATCACTACTGTTTTTGTCCTCTTACTTCTACACCGTGTTTTTGTTTTATATGTCAAAACTAATATATACCTAAGAGTGCCCGCTTTAATTTTTGCTTTAGAACTATACTTTATGCCTTGAAAATCATTCACAGTTATCAAATGTGGTTTTGCACTTGTGGGTAATGTAAAGGTTATAATGATCTATTCAGCGTAAGTCAGCTGTGGCTGTGTAAATAGTATCATGCAAATGTTTCTTCATTCTTTGCACTTATTGTGCAATCTTTGGTCTTTCTTCACTCTCAGCAGTTCCAATAAATATTGCCTCAGTTATGTCCGTCTCAGTTACAATGTGAACATCTATTTCTCTTGGGTTTGCTCTTAAGAGTACATTATAGCACAAATATTTTTTCCAGTACAGTTTCCACAAATGTTCCCAGATGCACAAAACTATTTTGATTAATACTTTGAACTTCAGTCAAATGACTTGGTGCTTTTTTTTAATGTACTTTGTTTCTGGCGTAGGTCTTTAAAATACAATTTGTAATCTACTAACTTCTCCTCTGGAGCAGGACACGTTCAAAAACTGATCAGTGATCAGTATGAAACCTTCTTATGCACTTAACTCCTTAGATGTATAAACATTTTAGTGAATAGAAGTTTGTCTGCATACGTTTTTTAGAAGCTGAACTTCATATCAATACAAATTTAGTAGTGTTTAGAAACCAAAGGTAATACTAAACTACCTAGAGGCTGTATCCCCAATTAATACCATCTTTTAAAAATACAGGCCCAAATTAAATAATAGTCTTAATTAAATATTTACTTCAATTCTACAATACATTACGTTGTTAGGAACTATTTTACTCCTAATTCTCTCCAAGGTAATCAATATTAGCAATATTAGTTTCTGCTGTATGATGAATATATTAAAAGGCAAGAGATGAAATCCTATCCCAACTGAAGTCAGTGGGAGTTTTGTGTTGACTTCAGTGGAGTCAGGAATTCACTCAGAGTCAGATTCATATATTACATGAAAGATAGAAGTTACATGGGTGCAAGTGGGTGTAAAGGAGTCAAAGGACTTTTAAAATAGTGCCAGAAAGTATCATTTAGCATCTCCCATCCTCTGTTTAATTGCTTATTTTACTATACCTCTTCTCCTCTGGCTCCTCTGGTAAGCTGTCAATTTTCAAGGAAAAGGTGCACATGTATACAAGTAAATATGGTACCTTATTCACCAAGATGGGTAAAGGAAGGTGTAAGTCATATCTGCTTAAACTTGCATGTGAATTTAGCTATGGGTCTCTATGGCCTATCCAGCTCATCCTTTCCCACAGAAAAATCAAAAAGCTCTGAGTCAGATAATTATAGTACAGTTCCCTTCATTTAGTTCATCCCCACTGCATGGTGTGTGTGTGGAACTGGTTGTCAGGTTCAGGCAAGATTTTGGTGGACTTTGATACAGACATAGAAAGCCTGGGCTATTCACTTAGTTTATGGAGCTAGGTTAAATTATGGAGCTCAGCAGCAGTACCATTGAGCATGCAGCACTGTTCATTTCAGGCTCTTCCTTAAAATGTGAGTAAAGTGCTTTGAGAAACGTAACTAACTAATGTTGCTGAGTAAATGGGGCAGTTAGCTCAGGTCCAACCATGGCACTGTGTGGACACAGTTATACCAGTGCTGGTATAGAAGGCAACCTGTTTAGAGAAGCATGGCATGCTTGAGGGTGGCACTTCTGGGCACAGTAAGTTTTACTGTGTAGACATGGCCTTAAGCAGCTAAGAAGGGTATCTACAAAAGCAAGCAAGCTAAAGTGAGGAGATCCATAAGATAGCTGATAGGAAATGCTGGGAAAGAGGAGCCATAACTCACTGTGGAATGTAAGCACCAGATCAAAGCCACAGAGTGATGGGAAACCATCATGGGCAGCTGGGAGGCCAAGACTTGCCTCTCTTCCTAGGCCACCAACCTGACCTCAAGAAGAGTGTCAGGTTGTGATAGTCTTCTAGTCTTAACTGCTGTTCTCAGACTTCTAAGGACCTGGTCCAAATCTTTCCTTTCCTGGTTCTGATCTTTTTTTCTACTTCTACCTGAGCTGTTTTTTGGAGTTAGGTGCCTTATGCCAGTTTGTTACCAGCTGCCTTCTCACCCCTAGTCAGAGTAGAGACTGAAACTCAGGTTTCACCCACCTTCAAATGAGTGTCTTAATGATTAGATCAGAGAACCATCCTTATACACACTCCTCCAGTCTCTGATCAAATTAGTATTAATGATGCCATGAAAAGCAGAACAGTTTCAGCAGTGAGAGGACCCCCATCTGAGAATATCTCAGTCTGCATTTACCCAGGTGGTGGTAGAGGTGGGCTCAAATCCCTTGTGGTAGATGAGGGCATTGAGCCTGTCTGGATGAGTGCGCTAATCACTGGGCTTTTGAGTAAAAGAATACTGCTCTCCCCAGCTGTGTTTTTGGCAGTCCTATCTGAGAAGGTCTCCTGGATTGGGCACTATGAGTAAAACAAGCAGAGAAATGCCTAGATTGTAAACCCTGACAGGTACTGAGCTGCACGGTATTGTCAAGATCTAGGTGTTTCTCAGTCTGCCCTGTGTGCCTCCAGGGTTTTGTTGCCTAGATGCATCCAAGGTTAGGCAGCAGCTGAGCAGGGTCTAAATTTTGGAGTAAAGAGCTAGGATTTACTTGCTTTAGAGCGCTCTTACGAGATCTCAAGAATCTGATTTATGGAGGAAGGCCCTGTACTTATTCCTAGAAACAGAAGAGTTCATAATATTCTTAAATGCCCAGAATTCATAGAAAATTCTGGAAAAGGAATAGGTTTTTTTGCCAAAGACGACTCTGTGTAGATTTAATCTTTGTGAAAGATGCCGGGTTTGACAACCCTTGGAAACGTTATTTCTTCTCAACACTTTGTGAAGCAGCAAGAGTAATACTGGCAGGATATGCTTCCCCATATAGCCCAGCCAATGTGCCTCTTGCCCCTGACCTACTCTGAATACTTTAGTTGCTATGCTTAAAAAAACCTCATTTCTGAGATTTCCAGTTGGGTGCTATTGGCTTTAGTAGTTTCATGATGCCTGGCAACTGTGAGTGAGAGAACCAAGGTTATTTCACAGCCACCATGTGATATTAGGTCCCTCTGACTTTTGCTGTTTATGAACTAGCCATCTAGAAATATTCTAGACCGCATATTGTACTAGTTAGAAAAATAGAAGCAAGAAAAAAGGAACTTGAGCAAAAAAGTTTGCATAAAAAATAGTCTTGTGCAATAAATAACTGGGGACCGGGGGGTAAATATAAATGGGTTGAAGATGCCTTGATATTTTGCTGAGGGAGGGTATGGATGAATGTGACAAGAGACCGGGGAAAAATACTCAGTGACCTTTTCCGATTCCTAAATTTGCATGATGCTAAGAATGATTTGGACCAGGCCTAACCCCCCTGAGGAATAGAAAAGATGACGGAATAAGAGGGGAAAAAAACCCTAATATTTTAAAAGAAAAAAAATCTTAGTAGAATGAAGTCATAAATCATTTTTGGTCTGGAAATACAAGTAAAAAAAAATAACAACTGTCTGTTTCTTGTCTTGGCAAAACTACCATTTGGGGGAATAAAAGGCAAAACATGTGATAACCCCATTGTGAAGGGGGAAGAAAAAGGAGAGGAAGACATTGTGTCAGACACTTAATCAAATGTGTGTAAATTCAAACACATTCTGAGAGGAGAATTGGATTTCTAGCTGACCATGTGTCATTTTCTAAACTGGAGGTTAAACAAAGGTCAGACTCACACCAGACTTTCTTATTCAATCTTTCTCCTTTTAGTACCCTGGGAAAAGAGGTAGAGGTTGAAGGTTTGACAAATGGGAGCCAGTAGGCAAGCAGTCTCTCGGAGACATGGTCTCAGAAGTGGAGGTGGAGAACACCCAGGCGGGAAAGGGAGGGGAAATCTCCTCATGCGCTCTCTCAAACATTTCTCCACCACCGAGCATTTGATGGCTGGCATTCAGTCGGTGGGAGAAATATTCATGGAATCCTTCATCCTCGGAGATACGGAAGAGAGAAGCCAGCGACAGACTCGTGTGTACCATGCATGCTTTTGTAGCCCAGAGTGGCAAGTGGCAGAGCCGCAGGGGACATGCCCAGGACAGAAGCGGTGTCTGTTTAGCAGCCTTTTTCTTTTGACTAGTCCGAGACCGAGTGGGATGGATGGGAAGCGGTGCTGGCTAGGTGGCAGATATGCGCCGAAAAAGACCCTTCTGGGACTTGTGCAAGGGCTTGCGAAGGACAGCTCCTCGGTGGGGAGCCTGGTTTCCTGATGCTGTTTTTTTATGGGAGGATGGAGTGCCATCCAGCCACATCAAGGCAGGCACCAGCTGCAGCGTGGCTGATGCCCTCACCCCAGTGGCTCACACAGTGCGGCACGACCCAGGGCAGGGTTTGGCTTGCGCTCACATGCCAGCCTCGGTTGGCCTCGCGGCAAAGGTGCCCCTGCACACACACACACCCCTCCACACACACATGCACGCACATCTCTGCACATATGCACACATGCCTGTACATACGCGCACCTCCACGCACACGCATGTGCACACCTCCACACATGCCTGCATGCACACCCCCCCCTCCACACACGCCTGCACACACACACACCTCCACACACATACATGTGCACACATCTCCACACACACGCCTCCACACACCCCTCCACACATGCCTGCACGCACACGCACACTCCGGTCTTTCCATACACGCGCGCACACACGCTCTTAAGCCTCCCCCGCCTCGCGCAGCCCCCGCGCCCTGGGGCCGGGCCGGCTCCTCGCCCCCCGCGTGCGCGCGCGGGCAGCCCGCTCTGCCCCCCAGCCCCG
>NW_005843211.1:247943-248581 GCF_000455745.1 Alligator sinensis
GCTTGGGGCGGCGGCTGGGCGGTTGCATAAGACGTGTCGCTCCCGGGCCGGAGCGCTGCTCTGACAGCGACCCCGCTCGCGCGGATCGGGGATGGGGATCTGCCGCGGGTGCGACCGATTGACAACGCGGGGGTTGGGGTGGCTGGGGCACAGCGAGGAGGGGCCACAAAAAGCCTGGCTGGGACGCGGGATCGGCCGGGTTTTCGGCGCTTTGTTTTCCTTCCCCCCCCCCCTTTGAATCCCGGAGCCAGCCCGAGGGGGAGGGCGCTGGGACTCGGCTCGTTCATCCTCCGGAGCGAGGTGCGTGGGGCGCGGGCAGGGATCAGTGCCGCCGGCTGCCTGCTCTGTTTTCATGCGTGAAATGAACACGCGCCGCATCCGCTCCCAGCGCATTGTGTTTGCCAGGGGTTGGGGGGGGTGTTTCCCCCCCTTGTTGTTGTTTTGCTCCCCCCACTTCTGTCCCGGTCCCCAGCCCCTGCGCCGATCGCAGGGTAGTTCCTGGAAATGTTGCATTATGTAAGCGCGGCGCTGGCGGGCGGGCAGGGCGAGGGAGCGGGGGGCTCGGGGCGGCCCCCCGCCGCCTACAAAGACGCGGGGACAAATCTCGGCCCCGCCACACGCCGCCGGACCAGGCTGGG
>NW_005843211.1:248972-265877 GCF_000455745.1 Alligator sinensis
GGTCCGGCGCAGCGCTGACGGGAGCCGCGTCCCGCGGCGGCGGTGTGGCGGCGCGGAGCGATGTAGGTCAGTATTACGTGCGCGGGGGGGCGCGAGCGCAGCACTCGCAAGGAGCCCCCGGGACACTGATTTCATTTCATTTCATTTCACCCCGGATGCAAGATTGATTCGGGGAGGGGAGCCGAGCATTGCCGCCGGCCCCCAGCTGCTCTACTATCTTGCATCTTTCCTTGAATTGCGAAGCCTGCAGGACTCATTTTAAACTAAAATCAAGGCGGGGGGAGGGGCAGTGAGGCTGTTTCCAAGCACCAGGCCCCCACGGCGGGGGTTGTTCCGCGGGCACGTTGTGTTTGTGCCCGGTGCGGTCGGGATCGGGGGAGGCGCGCCGCGCCGCGCTGGAGGGAGCCCCGGGCCGAGGGCGGCGGCCGTGGCGGGGGGGGGGGAGGGGGGGCGGGCGGGCCGGGCTGGGGAGCGGGCGCCGTGCTCCGCGCCGCGGGCTGGGCCCGGCGCAGGGAGAGATGCGCCCCCGGTCACGTAGCGCGTGTGCTCGCTGCTGCTCCACACGGAGGGAAGGAGTGGGAGGCTCCCGCTCTCTGCAAGCCCGGGAGGCAAGGGAGGCTGTTGAGCAATCCAGCCCGCTCCCACATCCCCCCTCCGCCCGCCAGCCACCAGCCTTTGTGCCTTGGCTGGGCAGCTCCCTCGCTCCTCCGCTCCTCTCCCTCCAGCCCGGGGTGTCTCTGAGAGTAGAGCCCCGCTTGTTCCGAAGCATCCAGCACCCGCTCCTTACTTCGCCTGGGGCTTTTCGGGCTGCCTGGGAGTTCCTCCAGACACATGGAGAGGGCTTCTGTGTTTTTCTCCACTGGCACACTAGGTTCTTTGGATAGATGTGATAGCCTTTATTAGACCAGCCAACTAGTTGGAAAAATTGTTCTTTGCAAGCTTTTGGCCACAAACACACCTCTTCAGGCGTAGGGAGAGTCTGCAGTGCCTGAAGAAGGGCGTTTGTGCCCGAAAGCTTGCAAAGAACAATTTTTCCAGCTATTTAGTTGGTCCAATATAAGATATCACATCGACCCAAAGAATTTAAAAGATATCCCATCTTTTATATACCCAGATATAAAAGATATCACATCGACCCAAAGCACCTTGCTTGCCTATGTCCTTAGAGCCACATCTGTAGACCAACACGGCTACAACCAACAGCTCTTTCGCCACTGGGGTTATTTTTGCCAGGTCTCCTCTCTTACTTTCCTAGGCCTAATGGTTGTGAACCTTTCACAGGCACCTTTTCAACCCAGTGGCCACCTGGCCTTGGAGATGAAGAGATGTTAGTGCCAACTGAAGAATTGTTATGATGATGATGATTTTACAGCATCTGGTTTAAAATCCCCATGGCTCAGTAGCTGTTCTAAAGCATGCGGAAGTTAATAGGCACTTTCTGTTGAATTCAGCTGGCTCTGGGTGAAAGCTGAGCTGGCTCTTGTGATGTCAGTCTTTAGTTACCACAGAGTCTTCTCATATAGAAAAAGCTATGGATGTCTCATATGTATCTATGTGTGTATATATATGTATATGTGTATGTATATATATATGTGTGTGTGTGTGTGTGTATGTATATATGTGTACATATACATGTTTTTGTTTTAGATTGCAAGATTTCAAGTGTATTATAACAACCCCCCTCCCACATAACCATCTGGTACCAAACCAAGTTGTCGTGATGCCAGGTCACTTTCAGTCCCCTAAGCAGATTTACCATGGATGCAAAGACAAGTTATCAAAACTGCCTTTTGAGGCAGGCTGGTCCCACCAACACAGCACAGAGAGAGGTCTAGGATTATCTTAACTGGAGTCCTAGCTTTACTACTAAATGACTTCAAATCCTTTAGGTAGAAATAGCCAAAATCAGTTCTCTCATCATCAGAACTTCCAGAGTTGAAAATCGAGGACACTAACCATGGTAGTAGCATGTTGAATATGAGTGCTGCAGGAAATAACTTACCACAAATTTAAAATATTCTGTGTCCCTGATAACACTGTTAACTTTACTGTTGCCTGAGTGCTGAATTTGACTCCCTTAAAAAAGATCATTTGTCCCCTCAGAATTATTGATAAATATATTGTTTTTTGGAAAATATACTATGACTGTTTCTCATCCATTCAGCTTAAATTGTCAAACCAGTTATAGCATTTCAAATTGACTTTACCCCCTAATAAATTCAGTTCAAAGCCTACATTATAAAATGTCCAGGGAATCAGTGTTATTGTTTCTGCTTAGTGACTTCAGTAAGAATTCTGACCTAATAAGGACTGCAGGTTTAGCCGAATACACGCCAACATAGTTGAGGATCATCTAAAATCCTTGCAAATATTGTAGCAAAAGTTGCTATCTTACAGATGCTTTTATTTGACTGTTAACTTGTTAATGTTTTTCAGAATTATCTGTCTTCACATCCATTTTTAGCTTGTTTCTATTTTTAACGTGTCTTATCCTCTAAAGGACTATTAACTAGCTTTCAAAATATCCAGCTTCCTGGATTTGCCCTCAAGAGTTTCAAGTTTCTGGTTAGAATTGATTTTTTTTTCTTTTTTTTTTAAGAAAATGATTTGAAAGGTGTCAAAAAGCTTACCGTCTTCCCACGAGCAATATGAACTTACACGACCTCCTCTGAGCTTATCTTATCTTAAGGAGAAACAGTATTAGCTGTGCTTGGGCAAAAAATTATGGAACACACAGACTTTGCTTTTACAGATGAAAGAATTAATGTATAGTCTACAAAATATATTAATCACTGTTTTGCCTGTTTAAGCCTTTACATAGAAAGAAATACTCCTTTAGCTCATTTTAAATTAATTCTTTTAACAAATGATTATGCAAACTACGTTTATGCAATCAGTTTCTTTTTCCAGGCAGCAATCTCATTGCCATATCTTTGAGAGTTGCAGTTATAACATCACTATGATGCAATAACTTGAACAATGTAATCCTCTGTTTGAGGCTTATTACACACTGTTAAGCAATGTATCTGACTCATCAGCTTAATTGATTTTTCTAGGTGACCTTGCCATGAACATTACAGGCAGTTATGAGATATAAATGTGCCTAGGATATGTAATAGAAAAAAAATGCAAATGTATAGCCAAATCCTGTAGTCCTTTCTCAGACAAATAGCCATTGCTTTTGATGTTAGAATATTTTTCAGGGTTAAAAAGACGATGATTAAAACATTTTAATTGGCATTTAGTTGATTCTCATGATGAGGATGACTGTCAAAAATAAGGATTTGAAAAATAATGACACATTTGGACCTGATTCAAAATGTGATGGAAACAAAGCTATTGAAAACTCCTTTGTTATTTTAAAGGTAGGCCCAAAATGTATTTATTACATTATTCTGTATCCTGTTTTTTCTAATTGGCATTTGAGTTAGTGCTTGTCCAAATTAGCGTAACATTGGACTATACAAAGACTATGTGAATTCTAAGCACAGATATTACATAAGAAGCTTTCTTTCTGATTAGCAGTAAATACCTTTAAAAAAATGCTTTTCTTTTTTCTCTGCAGTAGATTTATAAAGGACCGTGAAAAAACCTGCCTATTATATGATTATGAAGTAAAAATGCTGTTATAATAAAAGTCAAGTTTCTAGAGTTTTTACCAGATATCTCTTCTTGCTAGCACATGCTTAGATTATTTTTGTGCTGTGTATGGGTTAATAATGTTTTGTCAAGAAAGTAAATATTCATCAGACTACAGACTCTTCATTGCTTTAACAAGTCTAGTAAAAGGTGTTCACATTTCAGTGGCAATAAATACATGTCAACATGAGATGAGGTTATTAAAGCTTTCATTGCTTATCATTCTATATTGGAATATGTTTTATTTTTCCCTATATATCACTTTCTCTTTTTGTTGCAGTCATCTTATCTAGCAGGACAAGCATATAGCTTAGGTTGGTTTTTCAGTTCTGGCCACAACTTGGTAAGGGCTGTTACTGAATGAATGATCAGACTTGACCCTTCTGTGTAAGTTGCATCATACCTGTTATATGGTACAGTCCCCAGCCCTGTGACTGGTGTCATGCTAATGGACACATACATTTGCTTGGAATCTCAGTGAGGTCGGTGGGTCTCTGTGAGGGCACCATAGTTTGCACTTGAATCATATTGCAAGATAGTAGCCTCCCTAGATTGCCATTTTTGTCTCATTTGCCATGTGTGTTAAACATTAAGATTATTGTACACACTTGTCCATTAGACTGATATTTCATATTTTGACACTTCATTTCTCAAGTAACTATAATAGGGTCAGATTCTCAGCTGATATAAATTGATTTAACTCTACTACCCTTGAAAGAGGTATACCAGTTCACACCCAATAATGAATCATCTCGTACTTGGGGTTTGTGAGAATACAATTAATAAATCAGAAGAGCTGTTTAAGTATAATGACACATCTTTCCAGGGATCACTTTGTATTTTTGTTTTATGGCCTTTAATTTGGGGAAAGCAATAAAATAGTGTCTAAAATTAGGCAGGCTTTGATTTGCTTCGCAAAATCCTTCAACATGAAACTAGTGGTCCTGTGTAATCTAATCAGTTTACTATCAAACAGCTTGTGACTTACAGAAACTCTTTTATGACACTATTCATAATTTTAAGAACTATTTTTATTTTTTGTAATAACCCCTTTGAATCTTGACAGTTAATATGTTTCTTTACCTGAGTTTCTCTTCTTTTTTCCCTATGTACCACTCATTCTTCAGATGGTTCCCTAGTGCTCTAGATTATTGACACTGATCTTTCTAAAACAAAGCACTGAACCAGTTGTTTCAGAAAAACCAAACAAATTCAATACACAGAGTTACACATACTTGCCAGAAAATGGAGGAAAATGTAGGTCAAATTTGGGCCTATTAACCTTGACTAACCCTTTCAGCAACTGCTATTTCTCATACATTTAGTTCTTGCCAAATGAAAAAAGTTATTTGCATAATTTTGTGAAACTTACCTTTGGGAGGCAAGCCGTAATTCACTGAGTTAGTTTGTAGTTATTAAGATAAGGAGCGAGTGAACTACTTTTTCATAACAATGAATGCCTTTCATAAAAATTATGTAGGCCATCGGCCTCCAGTTATGGCTTGGAGCTGGACAGTATAGAATGCTATAACATTCCAGGGGGCTTGATAAGCTTATATTTGTATATCTGCAGAAAGGGTCCTAATACATTCATAATTATCTTAAGTTCACATTAAGTATACTGGGTACAGTTTTAAAAAACCTTTTACAAAGTAAGACAATAAAGGTTTATCCAAAGTGTTTCATCCTGTAAGAAAATACTGTGTCACGCTGACCTACAATTTAACTGTTACACTGACCCCATAATTTAATTATAGGTTGGTCCTGAATGCACATTAACTTGTGAGAAGGGTGTGTTCTTAGCACAAGTCCAGTAGTTCTATGTTTCTTCTGTGCTTAGCGCAAGGTAGGAGGGATCTGTAAGTAGAATACCTAGGTGCTATGATGATAAAAAAAATAGTGATGGTAATATTGCAGAATTTAATTCTAATTTTAACACCTCTACCCTCTTTAATCTTGGGTAAGCTTTATGTCACAATACAAAAGTCTGTACCTGTATGGCACCAGAAAGGCCAAACAGCAACTGTATCTGAACTGTATGTATGTCTGCTGATTTGTATTAAAGGTGACATCCTGACTTCAGTTAAATCAGTGTTAAAACTCTCATGGACCCTAGTGGAACAGAATTTTATTGTAGGGTCCGAATCTAATGTAGGAGTACTTTCAGTTATTTCAGTAGGGTTCAGGTTAGATCTTAGATATTTAGGTCTTCAGCTGGTAAATTATCAGTGCTGCATTGATTTCAGCAGAGCAGAAATTCATGGTGCTACCTTTGTCTACTGTCCAGCTTTGCAGCAGCCAGGGGCAGAAAGCAGATGCTGGAAGAGGGAGGTGGAGTTCGGAGATGCCAGTGGCAGCAACAGCCTGAGTGTTGCAGGGAGGTGCACCCAGGCAGAAACTCATGGGGCTGCACATTAACCCTGTATAGGTTGGATGCCGCCCACAGACCGTGATTGGGACAGCCACAGTCTGGATTATACAGGAGTAGCTGCAGAATAACTCCCAACTGGTAGAAGGGTGTTCCGTTCCTCAGACTCACCTGCTTACCTTAGCTACATGCTCCCTTTCAAAATCTCAGCCTTAGCTTTTCATTCTGTAAAATCGGGATAACATTTCTCCACCTCATTTGGGTATTGAGCTCGTTTAGTCAGAAAATGTTTCTAAAAGCACTTTGAAGATGAAATATTCTAAGTTCTCTATGTCTAAGTACAGTCAAAAAGCCAAAGGCTGAAATGATTCAGTCTTCTCAGGTTAGTCTAAACTGCCTAGATTGAACCATAGATTGAACCATTAAGCAAGTGAATAGATATTCACTTTTGATTCCAGAAATGCAGACATATGCCTGTAGTGGCCCAAGCCAAAAGCTGGGGGGCACTAGAGCACACCTCCCTAGTTGGCTGCAGCAGACAGTTTGGGTCAAAGCTAGCCCACCCACCCTGTGCAAGGGGGTTTGCAAGGGAAGGGCAAAACATTCTGGGATGCTAGAGGACTCTGAGCTAATTTGAATCTGGAGAGGATCTGGGACACAAGTTCAATAAACTGATTTAACCTAAATCAGTTAAGTCTGATACTACATCCAAGTTTATCTTAAACCAGTTTCAGCCATTTTGAAAGTGGTTTATTGCACTGAACTTCTGTTTTGTTACAAATTTAAACTCATTTTGGATTACCTATTCCAGTTTACCTGTAATTTCTGTCCCTAGCCTGGAAGTTTTAAGAACAGAACGGCTTCTGGATTGGGTCCTATGAGTTCTGCGCCAGATCTTCTAGTATAGGAAAGGACTTTAGAATAACGTAGATGGACTTTTAAGTTATCCTGTGACAGAATACTGCAGATAACATAGCTAATGATAACTACATAAAACAGAAAATTTTGGGTGAGGGGTTGCTGGTTGTTTCATGTTAATTTAAATAAATGCCAAAAAGTCAAAGTGACAAAATGGTTCTTTCTTTAGATATATTAAAAATCAAGATCTTGCAATTGTTTTGCTTCTTAGAGGACCTTAAGAGTTGTAGATTTTTGATTTTAGAAAGTTACTTGATTGTTCAATCACATTGTATCTTCAAACTGTATTTCATTTAGTCCAGTACATCACCACTAGAATGTTATGGGAATAAAATTAAATAATTACCTATGTTAAAACAACATTGTACAAAATATTTTGAAGATTTTTGAGTCTGGATAAAATGTAAATTATTGTAGATAAATATAAAATCATTCTGTGAAAAGGAACGTGGGTTTTAGTTGGTAAAATAATATGGGTCATATTTCAGCTTTGGAGACATCCATGTGCATGTAGATGCCACGTATGTATATTCGAAGTTGGAATTGACCTATTTAATTAAACTAGAAGGGACAAAGAGAGGCAGAATTATAGTGCAGTCCTTCAACACTTATGTTGATTTGAAGTGTATTATACAAATATTTAAGTGCTGCAGGATCATGCTCTTAAAATAGTATCTTGAGACTGCCTGAGATCACATGATCCCAGGTTTCGTGACCCTTTTCTCGCCTGCCAGGGGCAGGGGGTCGGATTAGATGGCCCACTGAGGTCCCTTCCGACCCTGGAATCTATGAATCTATGAGAGTTTAAATATTTTTAAGAACATGGAGAAATTAACATCTCATGAATTTTAATATATAACATTTCTTGTTTCAGTTCTCTAAGTTGTAGAAAACAGCCATATTAACTCTTAAATCTGGAGTTGGATCCTGCTCCTCTTGGAGGCAGTGGCAGAATTGCAGTGGGAACAGGACTGGGGCTATAATTAAGTTAATAGGGTTGAGTGCTATTACACTGTTGAATTGGCATTCAATGACATTAACATAAACCAACCAAAAAACCAGCAGTGACTAATATAAAGCTGTATTAAATGTTGGTTTTAGAATACTTTATGAGGGAGTGATAAAGTAATTGCAAAATTAATCATAAGGGAAAATAACGGAATTTGAAATATAGTCAGCGGAATCATTACAGTTCATTAGTTTATGTGTAAATACTCATGTTTTCCAGTGGAATTATAAAATACAAATGAAATGAAATGAAATGGCTGTTTTTATTGAAGGCATTTTGCCATTATCATCAGATGGAATTTAATTTGTTTACAGACTCTGTATTGGGCTGATCCACAAGGAAAACCGTTAACAGACAAGGGCTTTATATTATGTGTTTGTATAACAGCAGGTTTACATACGGTGTTAAAAGTATTCAGGGAAGACATCAACAAAGCTAAAATATATTCATTTTTTTATTAATCTACAAAAATAATTGTTTAAAACGTATAGCATAAATGGTAAATATGTAAGGTTGATATTATGAAAACTGTGGGCCAAATTTAGATGTGGGTACCTTTTCATATGGGTGCAGGCAGGAGGGACACATAAATGCTGTATGCAAAAGTGCCATTCCTTTGACTAAGTATTTCTGTTAGCCATAGAATCATAGGGAAATAGGGCTGGAAGGGACCTTGCAAGTAATATAGTCTAGCCCCCTGTTCAAGTCAGGATCATCCCTGACTAAACCATCCTGGACATATGTCTGAAAAACACAGAGAAAATTTAGCTGTCAGTAAGAACAGTAGTTGACTTCATTGTTGTGTGACTGTAAGGGTGGACACAGATGTCACCTTTTTGCTGCCATTAAAAAAATGATGGTGATACAAAGGCCAAGCAAACAGATGTCTATACACCTTGTTGTTCCACTTATGCCCAGAATTTGCCAGTGGCAACATAGGTGGTATCAATTTGTGCCACTTATTGTGGCATATGTCTGTTAGGTTTATGGCGGGAACATGTGGTCACCTCAGAGCTGTGCATGCACTAAAGCCACCCTGAGCAGGCACATGGGGCATCAGGAGCCCATCCTGCACAATCTGGCATCTCTAGGTGGCCTGTTGACCACCCTTACAGTCAGAAGGTTCTTTCAGATCTCCAACCTAAAATTCCGTTGCTGCTGCTTGAGTCTATTGCTCCTAGTCTTTCCCATATGGCCACAGAGAATGGCCTGTCTCCATCCTCTCTCTCATCACCCTTCACATATTTGAAGACTTACCAAAACCCTCGCAATCTTCTCTTCTCCAGACTAAATAATCTTAGTTCTTTCAGCCTGTTCTTGCTGTCATGCTTCCCAGGCCTCTAATAATTTTTGTCAGTCTCCACTGGACTCTTTCCAACCTGTCTACATTCTTCCTAAAGGGTGGGGCCAAAACTGGACACAGTAATCCAGGTGAGGCCTCACCAGTGTTAACTAGAGCAGAAGAATCACTTCCTTTGATTTGTAAGTGACACTCCTGTTAATGTAACCCAGTGTGCTGTTGGCATCTTTTGTAACAAGAGTGCTGTAGACTAGCCAATCATTCCTTAGTCGTTACATGCAATTTTCTATTCCAGGTGCAGGACTTTGCACTAGTCCTAGTTAAATTTCATGGGATTCATTGTAGATCCTTTCTCCAGTCTATCTAGGTCAGGGGTTGTCAACCGGGGGTATGCATACCCCCGGGATACTTGAGAAGGCTCTAGGGGATATGCGTGGGTGGGCAGGGATGGAGCACTGCCATGTATCATGCCACACAGGAGCCGCCCGCCTGTCTGGCTGCACACGGCCCCTCCCCACCCTACCAGGGGTACACTGCTCTGTGTCTGGTCACCAGGGGTAAAATGACCAGAAAAGTTTGAAAACCCCTGATCTCGGTCATTCTGGATCCTAGTCCTATTCTCCAGATCATCTGCAGCTCTATCCAACTTGATGTCATCTGCAAATTTGCATAGTGTGCACTCAATCCCATCATCCAAATCATTAATGAAGATATTAATACTGGACTGAGGACAGATCCCTTGGGAACTCTGCTTGATATCTACTCCCAAGTAGACATTGAACCCTGGATAACTACTCATTGGGTACATCTGCACAGTGGACTAATTTGCTGTTGTATGAAGCATCATAGTCTACATATGCAATGCTATTAGATTGCAACAAACTAATTTTTGCCACCGTAAGATTGTACTGTCAAGGACAGTACTATCTTACATAGGTGAAAATAACTGCGCCTAAATGCACATGTAAACACTGACCTGGGCATAAATTGCACCTGGTCCGCCCAGGCAACGGGGCCAGGCCCCTGCCCGCCATCTAGCCACACGGCTCCACTCTTTGGGCACTCTTGTTTCCCAGCCAGCACCTCCAATGACCCCAACCCAGAACCTAGGTCTGACCTCCCAAGCCTGCTGCCAGCCTGAGGCTGCTCTGCCCTGGCTCAAACTGCTGCAGTCTTGGGAGCATATAAAGACGCCGTACTTGGGAGCAGCTGACTGCGGCGCAAACTGTGCCAGAGTTTGAGCCGCATTAATAGCTTGTATAGATGCACCCACTCAGCACAACTCAAACTCAATACTATCCATCCCTCATTCACACTACTCCTGCAAGGGACAATATACACAAGATGGATAGTGGCCAAAAAAGGAGTTTTGTTTGCTAAAACAAGCAGCCCATGCCCTATAATGCCCCAATCTGCAGAAGACTTGTGGCACGTGAATTCTGCTTACTAGCTGAACACTTTCTTTCTAAGCATAGCTTGTTACTTGAATTTGGGTGGATAAAACTACAATTCAACTTGCAATCCATGCATACTCAAAATATCTAGTGACTTATTAAAGCCTGATGAAATTTATTTTGAGTATTCAGTGGTTGCATGCGTTTATAATAATAACAATTATTATTATTCCTAATTATACATATTATGGTGTTGACCAAAAACCTCAGTCAGAATTGGGTTGTCATTGAGCTAGATACAAAGAACACATGTTCTGGACAGAAACCCAATTAATATAAGATAAAATGCATCACTCTTAGAATAGGAAAGAATCGGGAAAGAGAGACAATAGTAGGAGACATAAAATTATGTTGCGTCTTAAGCCATTTTGTAGTTAGTTTGAGTCTTCTAAAAAATAGATTAAAAAAAAAATCTTTGAATAACTAGCTATCAGTGAAAGCTCTCAGCTGGTAAGTATTTATTTTCAGTGTCTAATAACCTTAGACATGAACAAGTATGCTCATAAACATATAGAAAATAAGTGTATATGCATATTTAACCCTCTTTTCTAATAGTAGGCATGTCTACATGAGACAATTCAGTGGGCATGTCTACATGAGATGCTATATCCTCATAGCAACACGATATGGTCGCTTAGCATGGTGAGCACAAACCATACGCTCACTAGTGCTGTGTGAAACTTCAGTCACTGATTTGGTTTGGCGGCGATTTCGCTCGATTTAGCAATCAAATCTTTAAATCTGAATTGAACCAGGAGACCCTTTAATCTCTCCGAGTCAAATTGGAACCCTCCGAATCGATTCATAGAGATTCGGAAAGTTTTGATGATTCAGACTACAGCTTTAAATGTTTTTTCTACATACCACAAGGTACCAGGTGGCTCGTGAATGCTGAGGTGGTGAGGCGGATGGAGGGGTCCCATGGGAGCATGGCGGGATCCACTGCCGGGTCCACTGTGGAGCATGCGAGGGGCCCCTCTCAGTGACTGGTGCCTTTGTGGGGGGGCACCCAGGGTTGCCCTGTGGCCAGTTGCCGAGCTGGGGGGGTGTCCCCCCATTTGCTTGGTGGCGGACCCAGAAGTGGACTGGAAGTACTTCCAGTCCACTTCCGGGTTCACTGCCAAGCACGTGGGGGGCCCCCCACGCTCCTGTGGAATGCTCCATCCACCCCACCATCGCAGCATTCACGAGCTGCACCTGGTACCTCAAGGTATGTAGAAAAAACATTTAAAGCTGTTTCTGTGGCTGATTCTCTGAAACGGCATCGAATCTTCAGGTTCAAATTCGGCCAAATCAAATCAGGACAGTGATCCAAATCCAATTAATTGAAGCACTGCCCCTGATTCGGGCCAAATCCAAATCTGAATCAAATACAGCCCATTTCGCACACCCCTAAAGCTCACTATAGTGCGTTGCTATGGCGACATAACAGTTAAAAATAACTGTGTGCCACCAGCATGGTACAGTAACAATGGGGCTGTAGGGGCACATGTAGATGCGACCAGTATCTAGTATCTGATTCTGATTTCACTTCTCTACTCTATTTTATATTTTATTCCAACTTCTATATCTCTGGGGTCTGATTCAACTCCTGTTAAAGTTACATTGACTCCCTGTGACTTCATTTCAAGTTGATCAGGGTTTTCAAAAACAACATGTTATTTCTAGTAAAGTAGTATCTTTGCTAGTGTTTGATACAAACCATATACAGCTTCAGATTATATGCAAGCTTCCCTTGCTTTATGCTGTACATGCATTCCTGGAAAATGGCGCATAACTCGAATTCCCATAAAGGGAACCCACTTTACAATGTAACAAATAGGGATATGTTCCAAGACCTCGGCTGTACTGACCCCCAGACCCATTTTTACCATTTTTACAAGTACCATTTTGGTACTCACCAACAGCAGAGAGGGGTAGGAAATAAGCTAGTGGGACGCTTAGAAGCTATAATGGGGATGGCAACTACAGAAACACATTGCAGACAACGAGCGCGGAGGACAGATCCACACAGGAGACTATATTTTGGTACACGTCACTCCCACAATGCACCGCACAAGGCAGCTGACTGCTGGCTTCCACCACACTGATCTCATCAGAGTAAATTTACCCTGCATATAACAAATTATTGGTATAAAAAGGGTCATTGCATAAGAGTGAATTCGCACATACAGAACCAGCATAAAGCAAGGGAAACCTGTACTTTAGAAAGTAGATACATTCCTCAATGGAAAAAACAAAGTTATTTAATGACCTGAGTAATTTGAATGATTATAAGTGTACATAGTTTATTAAGACAGTCACTGGGCAGTATCCTTTCAATCAAAGTGATACAGAAACTGAAAATGGAGCCTGCACATTATATTTTTCATTATATAAAATTAGAGGATGAAACTTCTGGAAATGACTTTAATTTCCAGTTGACCTGATTCATCAGTTTTTATAACTCTTAACATAACATTGTACAGTGTATTTAAATATTTTACCTGCACTGCAATATTTCTGCCTCATTTAAAGTAATATGCATTAAAATCCATATGTTCAACCATAATTTTTAGATGTAATATAATGCATTCAGTTAAACCAGTGATAAAGCACAGTATTTTAATGAGCTAACTTGCTATAGTGATACTTCAGTAAAACAAACTATAGTGGATTTTATTTGTAGTAGGGATTTTCTTTCTTGAAAGGCATATTCCAAAGCCCATTTAGCTTAATGGAAAGGCTCCCATTGACTTTATTGTGGGCTTTGGATCAGGCTCTAACCATATAGTTGCTTGTGTGTTAGAATTGCTTTGCTTGTTTACAAGCATGGCAATTTGTGGTGTTTCTTTTGCTGTAAAATGGAAAATATTGTCTATGGCATGGTTATCTTATGACTTCATTTTCCATTAAGGCTGTATTATTGAAGACTAATAGTTATATGCCAGTAATTAACATGGATTTTAGGAAATTCTACTTAGCTGTTCTATTAAGTGTGTTAATTTTTCATGACAGGAGCTGGCATGATTTGATGAAACAGAACCCAGCTTGCAACCCAAGTCTTTATGACCATCATTTAATTGTTATTACATCACTCACTCCTCTTTGCCTTCTGGAAAAGACAAGAGAACTGGCACAATACAATTAATTAATTCTTGTATAACTTTCCCAGCAGATACTGTTAAAATTAGTTTCATTAGTCATTGTAAAAACATGACTGATAAATAGTGACATTAATCTAAAGTCACCACAGTTTGTTTGTTTTTTTAATACAGGCAGGATAAAAAATCATTGCTAAGTGGATAGCCAGTCTTGTAAAAGCAGTTGTCTTGCTAAATTTGTTTTACCAGGAACATGACTAACCATGGAAAATTAAGCATGGGGAAGCTATGTCTAGGATCAAAACCAAATGTTGTTATGAGAACAAAGTATTTTTGTAATTGATATGGACTAAATAAACCAAATGCCAGCTTAAATGCTAAGACAAATTTTAATGATAAAGATGTCTGGAGTTAAAGGTTAAGCTAGTTTTCTTTTGATTGCCCCATTTTATATCTAAATTTCCATTTTAATTTGCTCATTGTTTTGCCACACAAATATACATTCTTTAATGTTATTAAAGCATACTGTAGTATGCTAACAATATTTTTCAAGGAAGAACTTTATTAATAAATATTATTACCCTGATATAATTTAACTAATTAACAGTTTTGTATGTTAGGGATCAGATAGCAGTCATAGGTAACACATTATACTTTTTTTCCTCTGGATTTTAAAGAAGAGCTGAATGACATAGCAAAATTATTTGACTTATGCTTAAACTCAGCTGTATTGATATGATTATTCAAGAAGACAGCTGAAAAGCCAAATTATCTTTTATTAAATATAAGAATAAGAATGTGCTGTGCTAGTATTTTTAGGGCAATAGAAAGCATTTTAACTTCTGTAAATCAATTTGGATTACTCTTAATTTGTAGAGGACCCAAATAAGTAAGACTTCTAAATCACACACTACACAGTTGCTTTCAGAGGTGATCTTTTTATTTGCTGTATATTTTCCGTCACTGGTAATCAGCATGTCTTAACTTCTGGTATAGTGAACTGCTAGCAGCTTAAGGCAATTGGTGATGTCATTGTCAAGTTCTATAACAACACAGCTGCCAGATTAAAAATAAGTATGATTTTAATGATTTTTCCTTCAGATCATACTTTGTTTTGAAAACTGGTACTATTTTCTCTCTCTCGTAGTAAAAAACCCAAAATTGCTACCTGGTAAGATAAAGTAAATGTATCAGTTATCTAAATGTCGAGCTTTCTTTTTATGTTTTACTAGGCGTAATTAATGAACATTTATTCTAAATTATGCATTTGGAAATAGCATTTTAAAGCAGTAAATCAGCAATAACTGAATAATAATTGCTATTTCTTAATTTATTACAGGTTACTTAGAAGTTTCTCATTGTACCTGCCGAGAAGTAAATTGGACCTAGACATACTTCTGCTTGAGAATATGAAACAAAAGGAAGAACACATATGGATTTAAAATTATTGTATTTATCACATTGTTATCATTCGAGAAGCACTGGGGAAAATAGTTTGCTTCGTTATTCATCATAGAGCTACTAAAAATTGTTTCTGATGCAGCTAAGAAAAATGCAGACCATTAAAAAAGAAGCACCTGTTGACACAAGTAGCAACGTGGACAAAATCATGGTACTTAAGTCTACTTTAACAGATGGGTCTGAAGATTTGTCTGCAAATGAAGACATTCTACTTACTGAAGCAAATCATGGAAAGAGCAAATCTTCAGCATGCCGGAGAAAGCGAGAATTCATTCCAGATGAAAAGAAAGATGCTATGTATTGGGAAAAAAGGCGGAAAAATAATGAAGCTGCCAAAAGATCTCGTGAAAAACGACGACTGAATGACCTTGTCTTAGAGAACAAGCTAATTGCATTGGGAGAGGAGAATGCCACTTTAAAAACAGAGCTGCTTTCATTGAAGTTAAAGTTCGGTTTAATTAGCTCTGCAGCCTATGCCCAAGAGATACAGAAGCTCAGTAGTTCAACAGCAGTGTATTTCCAAGACTATCAAACTTCCAAATCAAATATTAACTCATTTGTGGATGAGCATGAACCGTCTATAGTGGGTAGTAGTTGTATTTCTGTCATCAAACACTCTCCACAGAGCTCCTTGTCTGATGTGTCTGAAATATCCTCAGTGGAGCCTACTCCGCCAAATCATATACAGAATAATTGTGGAAGTCCTGAAAATAAATTTCAAATTATAAAGCAGGAGCCTATGGAATTGGAGAGAGAGCCAAGAGCCACAGCCATGTATCCTAACTACATGGGAAATTCCTTTAATTTGTACTCACATTCCCCTCCCCTGTTGCAAGTGAATAGGTCCTCCAGTAATTCTCCAAGAACTTCAGAAGCTGATGATGGTGTTGTTGGGAAGTCATCAGATGGAGAAGATGAGCAGCAGGTTCCCAAAGGTCCAATCCATTCCCCAGTTGAACATAAAAATATTCATGCAACAGTGAAAGTTCCCGAGGTGAACTCTTCTGCGCTGCCTCACAAGCTTCGAATTAAGGCCAAAGCCATGCAAATCAAAGTGGAAGCAATGGATAACGATTATGATGCTACACAGAAACTATCATCACCTATTGACATGTCATCTAAAAGACATTTTGAACTTGAAAAACATAGTGTACAAAATTTGGTACATTCTTCTCACACTCCTTTCTCTGTTCAAGTGACTAATATCCAAGACTGGTCTCACTGGCATCAGAAGGAACTGAATGTAAAAATTCAGAGTGGTTGCAAAACTGGAGTTGTTGAAATAAAAGACAATATCTACAATGTCTCTGAGTCAGAGAACCTGTATTTGAAGCAGGGCATAGCAAACTTATCTGCAGAGGTTGCTTCGCTTAAGAGACTTATAACTACACAACAAATCTCTGCTTCAGACTCTGGTTAAGTTACTACTGAATAAAAGCTTATTGTTTTAAAGGATGTCATTTGCAGTAGATCAATATGTTTTGTATTATGCTGAATTTTCACTGGACTTGTGATGTCATTTCGACATATTTTTCACATAATGACTGATGGATGGTGTCTTTTTGTGCACAAATTATTATGAAGACTACATTGTGTTACAGTCACTATGCCTTGTGTATAGTCAAGTAGCCTGTACAAAGACTGTATATAGTGAACATTATTTTCTTTTTGTT
>NW_005843212.1:0-18184 GCF_000455745.1 Alligator sinensis
TTTTGTCTGTTTTCTGACTGTTTCCTCCTTGCCACCACTTATCTGCCCCCCCCAAACTCCCAGCTGTCTGCCTCAGTTTCCAGCCCCAAACTCCCAGGTTTCTGCCTCAGTTTCTTTCCGGCTGTCTACTCCTTGCCACTGGGCTTTTTCCTTTGCACCAGTAACCTCAAGTACCCCTGGGGCCGCTGGACCTTAAGTAACTAACCCCAAACCTCAATTCCTGAGCCCAGCTTCTCTCTAGTCAACCAGTTCTAATCCCGGTTCCAGCAACTTTCACTCCTTACACTTTCTCTCTCACCTTGACCTTTCCTCAGGTATCCCAAGTACCCCCAAATACACACATACATACTGTACCATCCAAATAAGGAACTCACTGGTGTGTATGTGTAGGTGGGTGGTATGTGTGTGAACTGGTGAATACACACACACACACACATATGTGTGTGTGTGTGTGTGTGTATATATATATATATATATATATGTCATCATGTGCGTGATATATGAATTAGTGATCTGTTTATGTGTACTGAGTTTGTGGATATTGACAAATGATTGTTGTCTAATTTTTGCTGTAGTGTGTATGTGCTTGAATTGGTGATAGGTATGCATGTGCCTAGGTTGGTTTGGATGTGTATGTGCCTGAGCTGGTGGTGTGTGTGAGTATATGCACCTAATTGACTTGTGTGTTTGTATATGTGCAATTGTGTCACACCCTCCTGTATAACAGCACAATATTGAGATCCTGAGAGTTGGCCTGACCCCACAGGACAACAATGTGAAGGGAGTTGAAATATGGCTTAGATTTGTATGAAGATTAATTTGGAATGGAATTGTATAAAGCTGGTCATTACTATGAAAATAACTGGAGTTAACACCGAAAAGAAAATTTCAACATTGCAAATTCTCTTCTGTTTATATATATATATATATATATATATATGTGTGTGTGTGTGTGTGTGTGTGTGTGTGTGTGTTTATTTGTGCTTATGTGTACACATGTAGATAACCACACAAAAAATCCCAAGTATAGTATGGCATTAGTTGAGAAATATAGGAAAATACATTCAAAGAAAAAGAATAGATGTTCTAAAATCCCTAAGTGAGGGAGGAACTGGGGAAAGATACACAGCATTTTGTTTTTTCCATATATTTTTCTGCATAGTTTACTATTTTAATTTTGCTTAAAGTATTTATGATTTCCTCAACTTGAAATTGAAAGCATATGAGGATGGAAAGTAAAACTTGATCTTTTGAAATCTCAGGCAGTTTTCTGATGAGGTGTTATTTTATATTACTGTAAGAAAATGACTGCAATTGGTGGCCATAGAAGTTCTTATAACAATTTCAATCACACTGAAATTGAGCATCGTATTTCAATTACATCCCCTTACTCGTTGGTCACTTTCTGTATTTGCACCACCCATATTTGTGAAGTCTTTTTAACTTTCTATCCTGTCAGTGATATGTGCAAGAAAGGTGCCAATTGGCAATTCATTTTTTGATCCAGGAGCAACAGAATTTCTTGTTCATAAACCCAAGTAAAATCATCTATCAAAGATGATTGCTTTTCTTTTTTTCTCCTCTGTATACTACCCTAGAGATTGAATGGAACTCTTTTGAAATTGGGATGCTGTTGTTGCTTTCTCTGAAACTACCATCTAGTGGTTTTCTTTATATCCAGAGGACAGGAATCAGTCAGTAGTGATGAACATGATGCTGCTGTGTCCTCAAAGAGAAATTTTAAAAGTGATATAGCATGTTTTGAATGTTTCCACTCTATTAATGTCTCATACAAAGAGTAAGGAACTTGATACTGCAGATAGCTGCAGGAGTTATCCTGCAGCTGAAGTGTTTGAAACCTGTGTATTTCAGTTGAAGGACAAGGGTTCATTCTAGTGCTAGATCAGTGTTACATGTTGTAGTGCTTAACATGTAGTAGTTGGTATCTGGGATAGAATTCTAAGTAAAGCTCCTATACTACCTACACAAGAGACAGTGAGAGTTAGGTGCACCAGAGTGGGATACCAAACCACCAGCAAACTGAGCATAAAGCCAGTTAGGCTGCATACAGATGTGAAGGCTACCTGCACTGGCTGAGCCCTGCAGGTAGGGGATGCTCCTACATGTGGGTTTCCTAGGCTGCTGGACTCTGAGTGCAGCCAAGCACCCCAGCCACCCTTAATTTGGCTGCCAAGCATGAACAAGTGCATACCCAACCCCATGATATGTCACCATGGACCCTCCCCTATGCCCAGCCCTAGGATTCCAGAAAAGCCCTGAGCAAGTGCTCTCCATTGTAAATTGCATGTTCCTCCATGTCCTGGCCTGACCACACCATGCTATGGTATCCTGCTGCCTGTGCCTAAGCAGGGAGACCCAGGATCTGCAGCATCCTGCCTGTTGCCCTATGCAATTCTCTGGAGGCTGTGGGACATCACATGTGCCCACCTGAACATGATGGGACAGATGGTCACCATGGGACAAGACTTCATGGCTCCAAGCCAGAAGGTGGACATCCCGTGTGGGGCTACCTACCGCATCCTATGCCCACCAAGCATCCTGGACTGGGCCACTGACTTTCATGCATCTGACAAGGATGAGGCCACCCAGGACTCCATGGATGCCGGTGATCTCCAAACCACTTCCAAACCATCAATTGCCAGTTCTGGGTCTACACTACCAGCAGCAACTAGTGGGAATGGATCATTGTGGACACCAAGTATGATGAACCTTGGGTCCAGACCTTCTGCATGCCCTTGATTACCTTCAGGGACTTTGTCACGTGGCTGACCTGTCCCCCCAATAGTGCACCAAGATGTCAGTATACTGCCACCCCTCACTCCAGAGAACTGAGTGGTGATTACATCATGAAGCTGGCCACCCCCAGCAGTCTCCACTACATCACCAACTATTTCATCATGGGCAAGACTATGGCCTGAGAGGCTTTCTGGAAGGTGTGCCTGGTCATTCAGGACACCCTGACCAACTGCTTCATCTACCTTATCAACCTGCAGGAGGTGGTCACTTGCTTCTACCACATAGGCTTTCCCAATTATGTGGGGGCCACGGACAGAACCCACATCCCCAGGGCACCCAGGTGTTCATCAACTTCAAGAGCTACTTATCCATCATTCTTCAGGGTGTCCTCAACCACCAGGGTGACTTCGCCCACATCTTTGCCAGCTGGGCAGACAGAACCCATGATGCCTGTATCTTCTGCAACTTTCTGCTCCCTTTCAACGTCTTCAATGTGCTTAAAGACCGTGCTATTCTGGTGTCCTTTGTGGAGCTGCTGCTGGATCTCACCCTCAGACCAGATTATGATGAGGTCCCTCATCTTCCTGTAATCCCATTGTGTGACCAGGGTTGGGTAGTGGAGGAAGACAGGTTGGGATTTTCCATGGTCTACAATGGTGCCCATGGTGTCTTGGTGTCTGTCGGTAGGTGAGGGTATGGATGCAAGGGGGTGAATGGCAGGAAGGCCTGATAGTAGATGGATGGAAAGAGCAGTGGATGTGTGTAGTTGTGGGTCCCTGTGCATGGCTCCTCCCTTTCACTTCAGTTGGATGTGGCCCCTGCTCCAGCATGACTGGGGTTCCACTGGCCAGGTGACCTCCACAACCTTGAATTTTCCAGGGGCTGCCAGCAGACACCGTTATTCTGGCACTGCCCTATGCCCAGATTTGGACATTACCGGTGTCCTCTGCCTGCAGCACAGAGGCAGTTGGTGATGTTCAACCTGCTTCTGAAGTTTCCAGAGGCACTCACCTGGGTGCCCTGGTTTTGATGCTCAGAGCCCCCCATGCACCCTAATACTCTGGGACCCAGTAGCTGTGGCCAGAAAAGCCTTGCAGCACCCCAGTGCACATGGCCTGGGTACCTACTGGCAGTGGCCAAGCTGCATAGTTCACAGGGTTGACACCACACAGGCCAAGTCCTGATGTTCTCCTCCGCCCCATCACCCCAACCCACCAGAAGCAAGCCACCCACATCGGCTCCTGCTCAAGGGCAGAATCCATGCTGGGGTCCCATTTCTTGTCTGGCCTCTGAGATGTGGTGTATGCATGCCACAGTTGGGGTCTGTTGAGCTGCACCTGAGCATGGGGGCATGAGGGTCCCTGGCTGGGTGTGTGGGTGTTAGGATTGGGCTCTGTGGGGATAGGCCTGAGCATGAGACCATGGCAGTACATAGATGGGTGTGTGGATGCCAGGGTTGGGAACCATGGGGCTATGCCTGAGCATGGGGGTTTTCATGGGCTCAGTTTCAGGTTTGTGTTTGCATCATGGAGTGTTTCATGATGGGATGCAGTGCCATGGCCCAGGGACATGGGTGCCCAAGTCCTGGGGCTCATCCAGGGGACACAAATGCCTCCCTTCCCCCCTCCCACTGCCTGCCTGTGGCTGACAGATAGCTGGAGGCAGTGCTGGAGAGAGGGGCTATTCTAGCTCAGCTCTGTAAGAGTTTGGGGGTGTGGCCCACTAGGCATTTGGCCAGTGCAGCTGAGCATTTGTCCAGTGCAAGCACTACTCCCTGCAAGGACAGGGTAACATGGACTGCAAAAGACACTGAGATGCTGGAGTACATCAGTCTAACTTGAATAAAAAAGCTGATGTCAGCACACAGCTTGCAGAGCTGGCCAATAAGTAATCATTGAGGACAGAGGTGAGTCTGAAGTCCCACCCTAGCCATTGCCCCCCTTCCCCTGTTGTTTAACATGGGGATGCAGTGGAAGGAGCCAGAGCCCTGAACCCTCCCTTTGAAAAGAAGCACCTGTTTTCTATCTTTGAAAAAACTGAGAGCTTACACTGTTTTAAAATATGATAATTTCTGAAAATTCCATTTTATTTCATTTCTTGTTGTTAGACCATTTGTTCAAGATGTAGCACACTCAGGTTAAAGCCTTTTCTCTGCCTGGGAGGATTCAGGCCTGCATCTCTGACTTCTTAGAAAAGTGCCATAATTATGAGTCTAGCTGCTTTTTTGGCTAGGCGAGTTGGCTACTCTCCATCTCCAGCTGTATGCTTGAGTCTTGTTTTCTTTCCATTTTCCCTTCCCCCACCTTTTTTTTTGGCTGGGTGGATGGTGGAATCAAACTCCCTATATAAGTATCTAGTAACGATCTGCTGCAGCATGCTAATTCATTGCAACCTCTCTCAACAAGCTATCTTGGTTTGATTCTTGTGTTTTTCAATGTTTATACAAAGCCTCTTGGCAAGGACATTTCCAAACACAAGGTATAGTACAATTAGTATTCTGATGATGCAGGAATTTGTTGTATGTACTGTGTATCATTTTGTCCGATGCACCCTAAAGGTTTGGTTTCTACTCTGTAGGAATGCTTGAATAAGAGCATCAACTGCATATGCCAGATCTCAATAGCAATGCAAGCTATAGAGAAAATTAATAAGTCTGTATTCAGAGCACAGGCTGAAGGGTGTGCAGTAAATAATATATAGGCCACACATTAAGTAATGAGAATGAAACAAAATAGTGAAAAGCTACCCATTCAGTGAACATGAGCCATGCTGTGCTTGGAATGAGACTGGGATCCTTTGGGGGGAAAATAGCAGGTACAGAATTTTAATGCATGTGCACAGAGAGACTGAATTAAGGTTATACAAGCACCCTTACTTGTGGCATTTCCTAATCTTTTCAGTGCTTGACTTCTCAACCTGTGCATTTTTTTACTGTAGGTTATTTCCAGTGTAATTGAAGTCTTTGGTTACATGACACTGTAATATAGAATGTGATCTGATCCTACACTTGCTGCTGCCAATATAGCATGTGTGCAATTGTTAAACAAGAAAAAAAAATGTATGTCCCTATGGGACAAAGATAACCTTGCTACTAAAGTTAATCAGATATTGGGTAAAATGGTATTTGGGCATTCATTGCAATTCTGAATAGTGCTTAATTTTGTCTATGTTTGTATCCAAAACACAACCATGCTTTTATTTTCATGAACATTGGTACAAACAGGATTTTATTCAAATATTTGTGAAATGGTTATTGCCCATTCAAACACCTGTAATCTGAAACACATGAAGGTTTATGTAAAACATGACATATACAGACCCACTGATTGAATTAATTATTTGCAAAATAATCATTTTGATTAGCTCCCTAGTTTATCAGGTGTATGGTGTTTATAAAGAATTGAAAGATTTTTTTTTAAATTCTGGCTTTACTTAGAAGAATCATAATCATTGGGATTATGAGGCTGAAAAGCACCATATTTCTGAACACCTAATGGAATACCTAAACAGCGATTAAGAGAAAAGAAAAATGGAATTGTTTTAAATTTAAATGTAGTTAAATGTAGAGTTTAGAAGAAGGATATTGTAGTAGTTAGGAACTGGTGAAACCTGGCTTCAGGTATCTGCTTAACCAACACAGGGTTCTGTATAGTCTTGGCAATATCTTAACACTTCTATGCCTCACTATCCATCTGTTGAATGTGGAATTCAGATACAGTTGTAATTACGTCTGTACACTTACCATGCTCATATTGACAAACTGTAGGTGTTGACATTGGCAGTCTGCTAACAACTGTTAAGTGTTCTTTATATTATGGTTAGTACAGAATGGTCAGTATTCATGTTTACTGACTTGCAAGTCAGCGTGTGTGTGTGTGTGTGTGTGTGTGTGTGTGTGTATATATAAAATTGGATGTGCATAGCATAGAAAAGAGAAAAGTAGTAACTGAATAATGCTTAAAGCATATGTATCATCTAGGTAATGTACATTCTTTAAACCAATGCAAAAATTAAATTGATTGCATTCATACAGGCAGAGTTGTAGAAAATAGATTTAACATGATTAAATATAGTCACAACTCACTTACTATGGATTACTAGTAACATTTTGGTTGCTTTTGTTTTATTGCAGTTTTCCTGGGGAAGATGCTACCATACATTTCTCCTGATTTGTAATATTTATCCCCCAACTAGTCCGTGTGTTTGCCGTTATAAGGAAAGGGTTGCGCCGTATTTTTATTATGTCCTCTAGACCCAACAGAGCCTCATAATACAGTGTATAATTCAATTTAATATTACTTGCACATGCAAAATTCCTATTAAGGCCAGGAGGAGTTATGCCTCCCAAAGTAACACGAGATCTGATATTTCTTTGATTAAGCAGCAACTGAACTTCAGATTTGTCACTAGTCCTTTTAAGAGCAAAATGAAATATTTCTTTAAAGTTATATTATTCTAATTTTCAACTAAATAGCGCCCCGTCACCGGGTCCTCCTGACGTACCCCCGTTATCCTGCAGGTTCCTTTTCATTCATAAACTCGTTAACTCATAACTCATTTTGCTAGCTTGCTTGCGTTGTCACGGATATCTCGAGGCCTGCGCTGCCATTCCACGCGGCATAAGTAAAAGCAATCTTTTAAAACCAACAAGCTGACCTGCCTCTCCATCGCCGGCCCACCTGACGTCCGATTAAATTAGCGATCCTCTGGTCGGCTCCGGCTGCCCGAGACAGGTGATAAGGAAGGAAGGGAGGGCTGCTCTAGTGCCCCCCAGCTTCTAGTCTGAGCCATTTCAGTATGTGCTGGCATTTCTGGGATGTCTGTCTGGTTACAAAACTGATTTAGCTTAGCCAGGTTAGACTAACCTGCAAATATTGAATCAACTCAGGCTCAGGTTTTTGCTGCAATTTGCAAAAAAAAGTAAAAAAAATTGAACTATCCCCCCCCCCCAATTAAACAATGCCCTCTCCCCCCACATTCTGCCAATTTTCCTTATGAAATGTTATCCACTATAGTGTTTTCTTGAGAACATATTTTACATAACTGCTGTTTGCCAAAATAAATTATTAGCTTGGTTGATTGACAATATAGCTGCAAACTTAATGGCTTGAAACATAACTTAAGAGTACTTAAGAATCACAAGGACCATGAAATCATCTATGGAATATAATAGAATTACATGCTAAGAGTCCCTTCCTATGTCTTGAAGGTCTTTTGAAACTCTTATTTAACATGATATGAAATCTCTGCAATGGCATATTATTCCTTAAACTGGACCTAAAAGTAATGTTAATGTTATACTAGTCTTTGGTATTTTCCCCCTTAGCTATAAAAGATCATTATTCATTTAAAAAAATGATACCAACTAAAACTAAAACTGTAATACCAATTATAAGTTAACCAAGTTATATTACTCTCTGTCTTGTTAAATGTTGATCATGTTTCAGTACAAAACTTCAATAACATTTCTACTGGTTGGCCAGTTTTTGATACCTCCAGAAAATATTACCTGTTTTGCAGTATTTATGCATGTTCATTCCATTTCTGATGTTTTACTTTGGTTATATTGTTGCTGCCTCAACTCTTTTATCCATGGCTTCAGATGTGGAACACATTTTCTTTTATTCTTTTTACTGTAATTTCTTAGTCTAACTAGTAATAATACTAATGGTAACTGCACAAAAATTTGTATCATGATTGATATCAGTAAGTAAATGCAGAATGTGCACTTCAAGAGTTAAAAAAGAAGTAATTTATGTTTTTTACAATACTGAGTATTCCCATGATGTTTTACCAATAATCCTGCATTTCTTATATGCTTCTTCCTTTTTAAGTGCATAAATGAACCTACTTCAGCATGACATGGTTTGTTTTTGACACATTGGCTTAAAACTTTGCAAGCCCCTTGTAAATATTAAATTGTATTGTACATTAAATTGTAGAGCTTTCCTCTAATTATACAGTGAAATTCAAATGAGATATTTTAGCTAGTCATTTTCACTCACAAATTGGCAACATTCATTCATGCCCACAGTTCCAGATGCCTGCAGAAATTTAACATGACCGTGAAAGCACTGTCTTCAAATATCTAATGGATATTTTATCAGAATGTCCCATTACCTCTAGGATGTGACGTCTAGTGTGCCCCCCTCTCCCACCCATATAATCATCAATTCCTCTCCAATATGAATAATTAATTTTTCTAGGTGTTCGCTGTCTCTTGCCTTTCCAGAACTCATGGAAGGAGAATCCTCCTTTATTCTTTTCCCTCCCACTTCTCTTTTCCCCACATTTTAGGATTTCCCTAATCTAAAGTGTTGTTTTCTCCACCAACACCTTTCCAAAGGGTGCCTCCAATGCTAGTCTCTCTTGTCTTCCTTTTGACCTGCCTTGAAACTCCTAAAACCTAAAAGAACTTAAAATTACAACCTCTTCTCTTGGTTTCCCTCTTTTTTATATCAAATGGTCCTGGATTTCACTTTTACTGCCTACAAAGTCACCACTCTGCACAATGTTTAGCTTCTGTAATTCTCCAGGTCTGTAACATCAGCCATTGCTCATTACATACTTAAAAGCTTTTTCTTAACGTTGAATCTTTTCCTTCCTCATTGAAAAGGAAGTAGCTATTTTTAGTTGGTCCAGTTGCTTCTCACAACAGTGCCCTTGACCCAGTTCAGTTTGGGAATTGCTCTGGCTACCATGGGAACCACTTTTCTCAACATACTTAGTGACCTCTTACATTTTGCTAATGAAGAGTCCTCGACCTCATTTCAATGCTTGACAAAGTCAATGACTCCATCCTCCTAAACTATAACAATTCTAGAGATCAAATGGTTATTTTTTTCAGAAATCTAACCCATTACTCTCTCTTTCTCCTTCTCTTCTCCTCTGTTCCCTTCCCCCTCTCCACTTTGGCTCCTCCTATGTCCTGAGATCCTTCTTCTTTGTCGTATAAATTAACAATGTTCCATCTTTTGTCTGTCTGCCTCCAGGTGCCTTCACTATGACTTGAAATATTAAACTATCATATTTACACCACTGTTAGTCAACTTCAGTAATCTTTCAGTACCTTTTAATGACAACCTGGACATGGCCTACACATTGTATTGTAATAAATCAGAGAGTTGCAGTTGCACCCTTTTTAAAATAAGGATAAGTAGCTATAAATATAATCACTGGTAACAAAGTGTTCTTAGGATCAGCTTTCTAAAGGGGCTTAGTATCTTGGCACATCTATAGTAAGTAGTTGGCAATGTTTACATATTTAAGGATTGTAATTACTAAACATATGGATACATCAATGTTTTGTCCTAGGATATCATTGGAAATGTTGCCTTTGGAAACAGTTGTATTTGGGAGTGCTATTACAATAGCACAGGATCAATATTTTTAATGAACAACTTTCAACAATGGCAGGATGAAGACATTATGTATGCCATAAAGACTAATCCAATTCTTGGTGTATCCTGAAGCATACCAGCCTTTTGCTAATGTGCAAAGACCTAACCTCAGCACTTCTATAATTATTTCTTACACAGGCCTGAAAATAAAGACTGATCTGTATTAAATATGTTGTCTTTTTTTATAGGATGTGTGTACATAAGGAAATTGTTCGTAGCAGGCATATTAATATTAATCTCAAATGACAACAGAAAGATTTCACTGAATAAATTAAATATATCTAATAAATCTTTATTTAAATGAAAAGTGAAAACTTGGTATTAATTCATCATTTTTCACAAATGAACTAACAAAAATCTATGTGGCACAATTAGTTCTAGCTGAATTATGGCATAATTTTAAGTAAAGCACACCAGCAGTTCAGATCATTCCAACATTTGACATACATGTATATTTGCATTTAAATATCTTTTAGCATTTTTTCTAAATTATTCACTTTTCAGTGAGCAAAACTGATAATTAATATGCTGAAATTTTAATGAAAAAGGTTAATCATATATTACTGACTATGAGAAATTAGCATAGTTTAATAATGAAACTTGCACAGTACTCATTTTAATCGTATTTGGAAAGTTATATTAAGATAATTTTAACTAAAAAAAAACATGTTTCACATTACTATATTTGTACAATTGGTGAACTCAATTCAATACAATAAACAGGGTTGCTGGGTTTTTTTTCAAACTGAACTTATTTAATCTTCTGACCATATTGAAGATACTGTACTAAATTTCAGGATTAACCAAGAGCTGGAGATATAATGCACAGTGTGACTGTTGCCCCTGTTTAATATACCAGTCTTAAAAATAAAAGGGTCAGTAGTGTTTGACTTCAAATAAACATTAGTGTGTGCGATAGATGGCTGTGAAATTGGAATTTTTTGCAGACAGAGGTATCTGACTCGGACTCCATCAGAGGAACTTTTCTACCTGGGTGAGTTGGACCCTCTCCCTACATAAATTGCTGTCGCTCCAGGCAGCAGCTGAAGGGCACTGGCTAATCTGTCATTCTGAAATGTTTGTACTTTGGTTGGCTCTGTTTTAAGTGTTTATTAGGTGGGTATTCTACCTCCAGGCAATACGTTTAATAATAGAGAGCTCATGCCCTTGCAAATATGATCTTTAGTCCACCCAGTATGGGAGCACCTCTTGTCTCTATACCCTTGTTATCAATAAAAAGAGATCTATCTCTACACCACTAAAAATTTAAAACATTATTGTTAAAAAAGGCCTAAAAAGAATGCCTTCCCTTCAATCTAGTAATAACCACCAAAAATCCAGTGTCACAACCTTAACCTTTTTCTTTCAACTGTTCAATTTGTCTACGATGAGGAAAACTTAATTTTACATGAACTATAGATGCCTGTGGGTAAAGTACATTTTAATATAGATTTTTCAAACCCACAGCTATCTCTATACCCTTGCCTCCTATTTGATTGAGTGTTTTAACTCAGTGCCTGGCCCTGTCCTCCCATGAGATCAGACCTGGATACGTAATACTGCCCTAGAATGGAAAAGTGAAGGGAATAAGGATTCCCTAGACTATCAAACCCACCAAGTATGTCTCATGTCTTCTATATTTACTATGATTAAAGAAAACAAAGAAGAAAACATTTTTCTATGTGAATTAACAGAAATTAAGAAATTATTCTGTGATCTAAAATCACATCTAGAAGTACATGGTATTTTACTTGAGGCAATTGATGGAAAACTGATCAGCAATGACTTTCAAGGAATAGGCTTTATGATACCAAACCCCTCAACAGTAAGGATTTTATTACACCTCTGTGGTGATGTGTAGGATGTGCATGTGGGTGCACATGCACCCCTGAGATTGGCTGTACATGTCCTGGAAGCACCAGCCGTGATACCGGAAGTGCTCAGCAAGTGGTCCTGTGCTCAGCAATTGGTCTGTGATCAGCTGCAGGACACCTCTCCCCCCCCAGTCTGCGATTGACCGTGGTGGGACCCCCCACATTGGTGATCTGGTACCCCCCGCAGACTTGGGAGGCACAAGTCACCCATGCTGGCCCTGACTCTCTGCTCCCTAGCCAGAGCAGGGAGAGGCAGGGGTGGGGACCTGGCCAGATGCTGGCCCTGGAAGGGAACAAGGAAGAGATGCTCCCTCCTCTGTCCTACCAGCACAACCTGCATTTTTTCACTGGCTGTGCCAGTGGTGGGGATGTGGCCAGCCCCAAGCAGAGGCCTGGAGTGAACTGGCCAGGGAAGGGGTTTAATCCTTCCTCCCTGTCCCACCAGCATGGACCTGCTTGCCCCAACTGCCACCACTCACTCCCTGCATGGGGCTGAACACCAAAATAAGGCCCTTCCTGCCCCCCTCTGCCAGACACCAGAGGGAGGGAGATACTGCAATAACTAAGGAGGCCCTGCCACCTGGCTTCTGGCTCTGCCACTGCCCCTAGAGTGGGACCAGGGCAGCAACCCTGATGGGGGCTGCAACCCCTGTTCTGGTGTCCTGGAGCATGAGCCTCTTCCTAGTGGGGGGGCTGTGCTGAAGTGGAGGCAGGGGGGGAAGCCACTGCAGATAAGTGGGAGCAGTGGTACTGGGAGGGCTTATGGGGGGCGATGGCCCTCTCCAAGCCCTAGTGCCACTGCCCACTCTGCACAGTCTGCAGCAGGTCTCACCCCTACTCATGGCTCCCCTGCTAGGAAGAGGCTTGTGCTCCCTGGGCACCAGGACAGGGGATGTTGCCCCATCAGGGCCCTGCTGCCTTGACACTCCAGCAGCAGGGTGGAGGGCTGGCCAGAGGCTGGCCAGAAGAGCCCCTTAGGCAGGGGGCTGGGGGGGGGGAGTTATTCCTTGCTCCCTTTGGCATCTGGTGGAGGGGGCAGGTGGGGGCTTATCCCTCCCACCAGTTCAATACAGACCTCTTCCTGGGGCTGGCCATCCCCCCCACCCCGCCCTGCATACAGCTTCCCTGCAGTCAAAGGCTGGTCTAGTGCCTTATGACACCTGGCCTGACCCACTGCAGGCATGTGCCTGCATTTCATGAATGTCCTTTCACTTGCAAATTGGTTTGATCTAGGCAGGTTAGACTAACTTGCAAAGATGGAATCAGTTCAGGCCCCATCTCTTTGAATGACTGTCCCTCAGCTGAGGGATTAGAAATTGAAATAGAGTCTAACCATCTACTAATAGTCCTCATTAAATTCCATGCTAGACCTCCCTTGATTCTTATTAATGTTTACTTCCCACCACTTGCAAAAAGATTTAATGCAATCTTGAAATAGGTATTGTTACATAATGCTCTTGAAAGGATCCAAAATAAATTTCCAGAATTAGAAATATTAATAACAGGAGATTTTAATGCTAAAATTGGTGGTAGAAACACCCACTACAATGACGATGTAATTAATGAAATATGACAAATGCCCCCAACCCACTTATATCATAAGCAGGGATCTGGGTTTTCTGTTTGCCATGGAAAAGCATGATAAAACCTGGATTTTCTCATTTTAAAGAGAAAAACTTGGGAAACGGTGGGTCTGCAGCCCCCTGCCAACCCCTGTAGCACCTGTGCCCTTGTCTGTAGCCATGAACACATGCACATGGATACCAGGCAGCCTGGAGAGCGGCTCCCAACTGGTAAGCCTGGTGGGGGGAAGGGAAGATTGAGACCTGCATAGTGAGGGAATGGGGGAATTGGGTGGGCTGAGAATGGAATGTGCAGCTGCTGGGCCCAGGCAGGGAGCAGGACAGAGCCATAGGTGGTTCATGCAAGGGGTAGGGAGTGGGGCACCTGTCTCACCCCTACTGTGCACTCCCAGGAGGGGCATGGGGTGCATGTGTCCCACAGATTTGTGCATAGGATGGATGCAGAATTTCCACTATGGGCTCAAGGCTCCCCACCCTGCTGCCCTTCCCTCAGGGCCTTCACAGCTCAGCAGGTAAGACCCAGAGTGCCAGGGCAGATCAAGGCTGGGCGGGGAAGCTTGGTGATGCTGCCACAAGCCCCATGCCACCATGGTGAAGCACTCCCTACCTGCCTGGCAACAGCAAGTTGCATAACTCTGCGCCACCACTCCCACTATTGCTAGGCAGGCAGGGGGCACTTTGCTATGATAGCATAGGGCTCACAGTAGTGGCATTGACCTACCCTGGCCTGTTCTGCCCTGTCACACTGGGTCTCACTTGCTAGGCTGCAGAGGCCCATGTGGGGAGGGCAGCAGGGTAAGAAGCCCTGTGCCTGTAGTGGGCAGCCTACATTCCCCCCACCCCCCACCCCACAACAGGCTCCACTCTGGCCATGCTGCCTGTGGGGGAAGGAAAGCCAATCTCTGTGCTCCTCTCCACTGCAGCAGCTGCTGCCTCTCATAGGCAGCACCCAGGGCAGAGATGCTATGGGGGTTGCCAGGGGCCTGCAGACCTGGGTCCCTGGCCCTATAGCCTTGGCAGCTGGGGGCTCCCTCCAGCAGGGGTGTGGGTGGGGAGTGAAGGGCACCAGCAGGGCCAGTGGGGGCTGTGGGTTGGGAGTGAGGGAAAATGGCATGGGCAAGGCAATGGCATATCAGGGCTGGTCAATGCCACAAAGCAGTAGGGGGTGGGGGTGGGGCAGCTGCAGATAGACCCATGTCTAGTGAGCCAAGAGGGCTGTTGGAGCTCTGATTTTTCCATGATAAAAAACCCAAAATCAAAAGCCAAAATGTATAGGTATTTAGAATTTATTATAGTGATTGAGGCAGACAAGGTTCTTTGGGTGAATCTGATATCTTTTATTAGACCAACTTAAATAGTTGGAAAACAATTATTAAGCAAGCTTTCAGGTTCAAAAACCCTTCGTCAGGCTAAGAAAGTTTCTGCAGTTGGTGTGTGCTCTTCCTGGAAGGAATGAAAAGTAAAGAAGCCAGAGGCTGGGCTGGTATGCATACAAGACAGGTAGTCAGTGAAAATGTAGATTGAGGAGTCAATGGGTGAGAGAGAGGCTGGGAGGGGTGGGGGGAGAGAGAGAAGGGGAATGAATGGTGGAGAGATACCTGGGGAGTCAGATGTTAGGCAAGTTATAATATGTCATAAAACTAATGTCTATATTTAGTCCACGATTTTTAGTATCCAGGAGGTAGATGAAGTGGAGTTCATAGGCTCTGGGAAGTGTTTTGTAAGTTTATTTTCAGGATCAGGACAGAGAGATTGGGGAGAGAGTGGTTTTCTTGTGAGAAATGTGAGAAATGTGCCCCCACAGGTAATAAGGTATTCCGGTCTTTGATAGATTTCCGGTGTGTATTCATTCTGGTGCACAGTTGTTGTTTGGTCTCTCCTGCATATTTTCCATCAGGGCATTTGGTGCATTGGATAAGTGTTTATTACAGTGATTGAGGCACTGATAGGCTTCTGTATTACTTTAAAATTGTAAACGAACAAATTGTAAATTATGTTTAACTGATATCTATATATAGTGATGTTTCATTTTTATCATGGAAAAACATGGATTTCAGCGTTTTTAACCAGAGACAGTGTGGGTTTTAAATCTGTAAATTTTAAGCAGAGAAAACCAGGATCCCTGGTCATAAGAAACCTAATGAAGACGGGTAATGCCTCTTGAAATTTATCGCAGATGAGAATATTAGAATGCTTAATGGATTAACTGGCAAAGACGTACCTGGAGCATTCACATTTGTTCTGACTAAAGGAAAAAGTATAATTGTTTCTATATTAATAGAAACACCTATATGGCACAAGTATAAATCATTTGAAATATTATCACGTGAAAAGTAACCGATTTTGTGTCTCTAAAGATTGTATTAGAATCTTATGAAGAACTTTCCCCAAAACCATACATGTAGCCCCCAAAACAGAAGTAGCCAACAAAAGAGAATTCAGTGGAATAATGGGTTATGATAGATACGTTGCTGTATTTAAAGACACCTTCTCAGGCCACTCACATCATATTCTTTAAGTACAAAAAGCTTGAAAAACAATTACCCAGTATGAAGCTGTTATCCAACAGTTGGACAGTTGGAAAATGCCCTCCCAAAGGAAAGCATCTTTGCTGGGGGATAGGTGGTATTGGCACTATGGACCCTAGTTTGATGAGGATGCTTTAAAGATAATTTAATAGATACCTTGGAATAATTCAACCTTAAACTTAACTGTGCTGGCTTCCAACTGATCAAGAATATTAAAATAGATTACAAAAAAGTAAAAGACAAGAAAAAGAAATAATATCAAATGAGGCTATGGGAAACACTGGTAGCTGCAGGAAAAATAATGAAAACTGAAGTTTTTGGCAAATTATAGCCAAAAGGAAAAGAAACAAGAGGTGATATCTTATATTAAAAACCTTGGGATCTACTTTAGCAAAAATGTACACTGGAATAAGCACAATGAAAATGTAAATACTAGAGCAACACCAGGCTTGGGTACAGTTTGCAGAACTTTGGGGTGCTGATCCTATGGACCACTCCAAAATCAAAAAGATTTCCATTTACTTTTAAAGGAAGCTTTTATGTCGAGAGGTTGAAGGGTAGGGGGGGAAGAGCAGCAGCAGCTCGTGCTCTGAAACTAGAGTGATAATGTGAGGGCATTAGCTCAATTAAGAATTCTAACCTACTGGATGAAAATTAGATCTTCCACACCTTCCAGATACCCTAATGAGTGCAATCTGGAAGCACCTCCTTTGCCAAATAACCCCTGGCTTCAATAGTTACATAATATTTGCATTTTCCTCCAGACAAATGGCCTATGAAATGTTCTGAGAGTCGTTGATTTACTATTTCACCTTTACTTAAGTCATCAACTTAGAATCAAAGATGCCACCATGTAGACAGATATGTGGCAGTGAGACTATATTGAACTTCCCCTTTTGTACCTGTCTGTGGTGAAGAACTACAAACAATGAGAGGCCATTACTAGATTAAGATTCACTTTTATGGTATCTGCAGTTATCATGGGCAAGCAATGCTGGATGACATGAGATGGATCATTTAAATCATTATTTGTGGTCTTGCTTTTCTTTGCTTGTTTGGAAAGATACAAGGAAAATGGATGTATCTATTAATGGTAATTTTTAAACACTGGGTTAATGAACAATAAAAAATCTGGTTTCTTTGTAACACTTCAGAGCCTGCCATATACTCCTTGTGTATATTTGCAATATTTTTACAAAGAACAAGGGCCAGAATTTCATGTTTGATTTTTTTCCCTACTCCTTTATTTTATTTTTTTCTTATGTCTTCATATACTATGTTGTTTTAATTTTGTGTGGGCTTGTGGAATGGATAATCTTATTGTGTACTTTTAGCAATAATTGTATAGGTGCTGTTTTATTGTATATAATTTTTATTGCTCATTTTATTATACTATTTTGACAAAAGCCATAAATAACTGTTACTACTAGCATATGCAAAACATTCTGAAGCAACACACAAGCATAATCCATTTTTACTTTACTTTCCAGCAGATATAAGTAATCTTATCCAAGATTTCAAAGATTCATTCATTGCACTCATATCTTTTATTTATAGTCTTACCACCATACATTTATTAGAGTCAAACTGGCATTATCTCATCCAAAAAAGCCACAAATTGATTGTAGAACTAGATCACAAAGAATTTGCCTGCCCCATTTGCTCACACAACTATAATCTATAGAATACCTTTTCAGAGGAAGGTAAAAGCATCGTATAAGTGTTCTGTCACATTTCTATTAATGCAACTCCATCAGTTCCAATGCAGTAATTCTTGTTTTGCAACAGTTCAAGAGAGAAGGACCAGGTCCATTCTATTCATCATTTGGGGAGAGAGAACTCACTCCTGATTATTCTTCCCCATGGAAGCTTATAGATTCATAGATTCATAGATGCTAGGGTTGGAAGGGACCTCAATAGATCATCGAGTCCGACCCCCTGCACAGGCAGGAAAGAGTACTGGGTTTAGATGACCCCAGCTAGATGCCTATCTAACCTCCTCTTGAAGACCCCTAGGGTAGGGGAGAGCACCACCTCCCTTG
>NW_005843212.1:18420-59853 GCF_000455745.1 Alligator sinensis
GCCCGATAGAGGGGAAGTATCGCCTCCTTGGACCTATTTGTCATGCATCTGCTGATGCACGATAAAGTGCCATTAGCTTTTCTGATGGCTTCGTCACACTGCCGACTCATGTTCATCTTGGAATCCACTAGGACTCCAAGATCCCTTTCCACTTCCGTGCCACCCAGCAGGTCATTCCCTAGGCTGTAGGTGTGCTGGACATTTTTCCTCCCTAGGTGCAGCACTTTGCATTTCTCCTTGTTGAACTGCATTCTGTTGTTTTCTGCCCATTTGTCCAACCTGTCCAGGTCTGCTTGCAGCTGTTCCCTGCCCTCCGGCGTGTCCACTTCTCCCCATAGCTTTGTGTCATCTGCAAACTTGGACAGAGTACATTTCACTCCCTCGTCCAAGTCGCTGATGAAGACATTAAAGAGTATCGGTCCAAGGACCGAGCCCTGCGGGACCCCAGTGCCCACACCCTTCCAGGTCGAAACCGACCCATCTACCACGACTCTCTGGGCGTGACCCTCCAGCCAATTCGCCCCCCACTGGACTGTGTAGTCATCCAAGTCACAGCCTCTTAACTTGTTCACCAGTATGGGGTGGGATACCGTATCGAAGGCCTTCCTGAAGTCCAAGTATATGACATCCACCCCTCCTCCTGTGTCCAGGCGTTTCGTAACCTGGTCATAAAAAGAGACTAGATTGGTCAGGCACGATCTGCCTGCCACGAACCCATGCTGGTTTCCCCTCAGCATAATTTGTCCTGCCGGGCTCTCGCAAATGTGAGCCTTGATAATTTTTTTCTTATTGTTCCTATTCCAAATAGGAACTATGCAGCAGGAAATATCATGTCTCTTCCAAAATCCAGTAAGCCAAATATGCCTTTTTAACTCAGTACAGTGATTTTGGATAAGATTATTTGTATTAGAATGCTGAGAAAAAATCACCACATCTGCTCTCATGGGGTGTTCCAAGTCTTCTAGTTGTAGGACACTCTTACACATGTTCCAACACATTCTGATTAGAATGTGTTGAAACAGACTCAATTAATCATTTAATTGAGTCTGCTGGAGTGTTCTAATCGCAATGCTTCAGCGTGCTGCAGTGTCTCCTGTATTCAGCATCCTGAGTTTCAAAATGGCAGCAAGGGTGCTTTAACTCAAGCTCATCCAATGCTGCTATTTTGAAACTTGGGATACTGGATACATAAGACACTGTGGGCATTTTAATTAGAGTGGCTCTTAATGGGGTAGTAATTGAGGAAGATAGCTGCTCTAATTAAAAAACCTCCCCCTCACCCCAGAGCACATGTATAGGCATCCATAGTTAGCACACATGGTCACTATAATTCTTGAAACTCCATATACCATATTTCTTTCCCATAATTTTTGATTGATAGATTTTTACTCTTTTGGATCATATGCAATTTTATTTTTTCCAAAGCATCTTTGAGAAATGGCAGTTCTCTCTGGTTCTACTAGTTCTGTGATTGATCTTTACAGTTATATTTTTGTAATAATTATTTCATTTATTAAATTAATTTTTTTGTATTGACACAGTCATTAATATTATCAGGGTAGTAAAAAGGCTAACAATTTTCCTTTTTAGTAATTACATTGTCTAATTTCATTTCCTTTTTCTATTTTCTAAACCATTATCTATTAACAACTAGTCAGTCTTTTCTTATTGGGTGTCCATTTTTCTCTCCAATATATGCTACTCATAAAGTCCCTCAGGAACAAAAAATTGCAGATGTTTTTAATGCTTTCACTAGTCAAAATGTTCATTCCTGACTAGCTTTAGCACTGATTCAAATACTTTCCCTGCTAACCTCTACCCTACCTTTTGTTATCCTCACAATTTCAATCTACCATCTTTTACATTATTTAAATATGTACCATTAAATATGGTTAGTTTCATATCATGTGTTGATCCTTTCATTCATTTCTTTACATAATATTATCAAAGTGTACATCTTTACTCAACATTTCCTATGAATCTGGATTTACATTTTATCAAGTCATGCTAAAAATCCCTTCTCTCTGCTGAAGTGAGTTCAACCTGGCCAAAATCCACATTGGGCAAAATGCACATTGAACTTCTGAAGCAGCATTACTAAAAGGCAAAGACTGCTTGTGAGAGGTCCACTAATGTTCCAGATTTGTGACCTGGCTGTCAGAACTTGTTAAATCATTTGTCAATGTTTTGACCACTGAATCCACCATATCCCATGTCCCTATCTTGGGCTTGAGACGTAGAGGAAGTAATGGAGGGTAGGGAAAAAAGGCTTTTGAGGAATGTCCCCAGAATGCAGTCACAACCATAGCAGGTCAATGTATAGCACACCTGGTGCATTGTGCTCAGAAAACTCTTCAAGCAGATGTTCTTAGAGAGTTCTACCAGATGTTCTAAAGGCCTGTTCTGTAGTAAACAAACAGATGTTTCTGAAATAGAGAATTCTGAGCACAGCCTCAGCTTACCTACTGTTTATGTTATTGTTTTGAGGTGTGCTTTGGTGTAAAGCAGGAGAGATTTCCAGGTAGGTGACTCAATGTAAAGTTAAGGATTTTGTTGTACCTGGAACATGATTGATTATCGTTGAAGACAGAAGGGCTTTACATAGCATCTTGTCCTTCTAACTCCCATCCTGGTCATGTGCTTCACAGCCTGGCTGGCAAGCAGGGAGGAATAATTTATAAAGCACAAGACAAACACTAAGTCTCCTCCTATTGTCTTAGTGAATCTAATTACCATTATGTGGTCACACAATTCTTGGGAGTTGTTCCATAAAATTAAATATGTGTAAAACAATGTATTAGAAAAATCTGCATAAATACAAAATTTATGATTTGTAGTCTGAGCCAAAATATTAAAAAAAAAAAAAAAAAAAAAAGGAATTATGAATTAACCTGAGAAATATGTTTCCCAATTAATGGACAATACTAGTTAATGTTAAAAGTTGCCAAAAGTCTGTGCTGTTCTTGTTAGTCTGTTTCTGTGGAAGCTGTTCCAAAAATGGCATAAGTGGTGCAATATGTTTTAGCAAAGGTTTTTCTACTAAGCTTTTGCAGGGTCTGCAGATATGAATCACTGAAGCTCTCAAGTTCAATTCACTTATATGTGTAGGCTTCCACTTCCCTCTTTGTATGCTTTGAGGGGCCATCCTATTGGACTCTCATTTTCATTCAGTACCCTGCATAAGTGTGCATTTATTTAACAGGTTGTCCCACATGAAGCCATTGATGGTAACATTCCACCAACTGTAATGCTTCTGCCACAACAATGTAGGGCAAATTGCCTATTAAGATTTGTAGACATCTTTTTAATAACAACAAGAAATACCATATTTACCTAAGTCCAAGATGATTTCAATTCTAAGATGACCCCACAATAATTAAATTTCATACACGGAAAATAAATTTGTAATCAGTCAATGTATGGGTTCTAATTACTGGAGGAAAATGAAATACATTATCTGACAAAAAATTATTTTCTCATTTTAAGGCCACCCTTTACAATTTTGATTATACTTGTAGGTATATCATATCTCATTTTTGTGGTAGGTGTCTCAGAATGAGTAGGGGTAAAATTAACAAAGCAACAATAGACTACATAATAGATATTTTTTTAAACAATATTTACTCGAAATGAGAGATGAGATTCATTTCCCTCATTCAACATGGGGAAGAAAAAGAGTTTCATCTTGGATATGTGTACCAGCCTGAGGCAAGTGGGTGCTGTGACCCTGGGTCCAAGATCTGGCAGGGATCTTGTCCCAGGCCAGTGTGGCTCAAGATGGCTTATGCAGCAGGGGAGAGAGGATCAAGGGGCTGGGGTCTTGCTGCCTGTCCTCCTGCCACTGCTTTTCCTGCCACAGAGGTGCTGTGGTAGAGGTGGATGAATTAAAGATATTGGGAGAGATGTTGAACAAAATTGCTTTTTTGGCAAAAAAAATCCTTCCTCATGCCATGTTTTGTAATAAAGGAGTAATATGGTGGGGGAAAAAATTACTTTCAATATAAAATGAATATATTCCCTCTATTCCCCATTTGACACCTTTGAGAACACAGAGAATAGCCTGAGCTTGTTATGGTCAGTGGTCGAGGAACATGCTCCTTATGGATGACATTGTCCCCTAAATACAGAAGTGAGGCATGGAACTATGGGAACTACTGTTGAAATGGGGTAGGAAGAAGCAAAAATCTTGGATAAATTTGTGGAAAGAGAAGACATACAGTAGGGCCGTGCAAAATTTCAGCAGCCATTCCATTTTTGGAGGTATTTCAGGCCATTTTGATACCTGAAACACTGAATCTGAATTGAAATATTAGGCACAAAAACATGTCTGAAATGAAATGAGGGATCCAAAACATTTAAAAACTGTTTCAAAAAAGTTCAGAGTTTTGGAGCCAGGCTTGCAGGGAAACAGCTGTACCCTGCTGCCCTGCTGTGCGACTTGGCTTTGCAGGGAGCAGAGATTCACGCTGGGAGTCTCCTTGCTGCCACTGCCTACCCTGCACTGCCCTGGTGACATGGGGCTGCATGGGGCAGACAGTGGCAGTGAGGAGACCTCGGTGTGAATCTCTGCTCCCTGCAGAGCCAGGTCACTTGTGACAGCTGAAAAGTGTGCCTGTGTGATAAAGGTGCTTGCTGAAGGCTCTATGAAGATTAGACCAGGTGTTTTTTCTGTATTTGTTTAGATATTAAGCTATATGTTGTTTCTAAAAGCCTAATTAAAGTTTAAGATGTAGTGAGGCCTTGTATAAAGTAAGGCCTAGTAAATTTAGCAAAGCCTAAAAGTAGTAAGGCCCTGTGATGCAGTTAAAATTACCTTATCAAAGGAATGCAAGGCTTGTACTGCTATTGGTCAGTCTAAGGACAGTTGAAGTAAAAGGAATCTGAGTAGTCGTTCATTATCAGAACCATTCAGAAACTATAAATTAGCTGGAATATCTGAAAACCATTCAGAAGGAAGATACAGCTCTATGAAAAGGATTAGTTAGCTGTTGCCTGGATCAGTGGGCCCGTGGAACTCAAGGAGCCCAAAGACTGCATTCCAGGGTCCTTCCCAGTACCCTTTGGACAGAGCTGTTCGGGGATGCCTGACTTCGCTGAACTTTGTAGAAAGAGAAGCTTGCTGTGTATCAGGCATCAGAGGGGACTGCTGATAAGTTGCCAACGCAAACTGCTTTTGTCTGTCATTGTTCGGCTTGTTCCTATGCATAGTTATGTTTTTGTTAAGTCAATAAATCTTTCTTACCTTTCTACCCACGACCACACTCTCAAACCCTGAACCCTCCACAGGTGGCTAGGACATAAATTGGCATCATGAACAGGATTGAGAGGCCCTGGTCCACAGAGAAAGGGCAGAATGGAGGGAGTTGTGTGGTCCCCATTAGTGGCTTTGCTTAAGGAGGTGACGGGGATGGAGAACCCTGGGTGGGATAAGGATAGGTTGAGACCTGCCTGGAGTGACGCGGGAACTGTACCCGATCATTGGGCTAGGTTTGCTGCTGCTGTCTGGGGTAAACCCAAGAAGAAATGCCTGTCATGGCTGCTGGCAACATGCCTGCAGTTAGGGGCTGCAGAAGTCACCCAGCTCTGGAAAAAGGTCACCCGGCTGAGTAAGGAGTTAGAAGACATGAGAGATTCCAACAGCATGGCATGTGAGGCGGCGCGAGCTGCTCAGAGCTTCTTGGAGGCTTTAGAGCGGAAGGAGGGAAAAATTATGATCACGTGCATGGCCGCTTCCCTCCAGAAGAGGGTGCAGTTAGCACAGGCTGTGGAGCCATCCTTCCACAAGATCAAACAGTGTCTTTATGGACAGAGACTGGAAGTTGAGCTCTGGGAAGATGGAGAGGAAGAGACTGATGACGAGCCTGGTGTTGAACCGCCCCCGTATGTCCCTGCCCAGAGCGAGGAATCTAGCCAGGTCTTCCCAGTGGTAGTAACCCGTTCAGGGCCACAAGGAGAGAATCCCCAAACAGAGCTACGTCCCGGGCAGAAATAAGAGATATACAGGAACAGCATAAGTCCAAGCCAGGAGAACCAGTGATAGGCTGGCTAGTTCGAATGTATAGTGAAGGAGCTTCTGCAATTTCAGTGAGTAGAGCCAAAGCAGCCCAAATCATTCTGCGTCCCGAGCTCCAGTTAAATCAGTTTGCAGGAGGTGATGAAAATGTTACTTTGTTTTCTGCTGCACTCCAAGCCACTGCAGCCAGTTATAGTAATATAGAAGAAGACCTTAGCTCTGCCCCTTGGGCATGGAGCAATTTGGAGGAGGCTGTTCACTGCTTGTATCAATTGGCACTAACTGAAATTATTCGTGCAGTGGTTTGGACTTGCACGCCAGATGCAGAAGTCATGACAGCACCATTGTGGAGGAGGTTTTCCCGACGAGCAACAACAGAGTCACTTCAGCCTTCTTAGCCTTGGAGCCAGAGGTGGTAGATCACCTGGTAAGAGATGCGATTGGGTGATTAGTGCAGCTTCTACCCATTTTGCAGAAGCCAGGGCTGGCTAAGCTGACAAAAACTTCCAAGGCCATGGTGGTGGCCTCAGCAAAAGACAAACCCCCTGATCCCCCCGAAAAGTTAGAAAAAGCTGGAGAAGGCTGGCCCAAGACCCCGTGAGCAAAATTGTGAAAAGACTTGTTAGCTGCCAGTTTTAATAACGTGCAAATTGATGGAGTGCCCACCAATGTTTTGCGAAGGCTGTGGGCTAAACACTGCAATGAAAAAGCAAGCCCAAAAGCAGAGCCATCAGCACCACCAGCAGAGTCACTGAAGGGATTCTCTGCCCTGAGGGCAGAACTGTCAATATTTTCCCAGGCACCTATGGGGCCACCAACCTTTACCCCACCTGATCACATGGCCTGGGGAGTCTGGCCGGCCCAACCCCCAAAGAAAGGGGCCACAATGGGGGCAGTAGCAAGCTGGGGACCGGTATCTAAAGTTAATATTGGCCCCTTAATTCAGAAAACTGTACAGATTCAATTAGGTAAAAGTAAAGAATCAATTGATATGCTATTAGACACTGGTGCCCAGATTTGCATTTTAAATTCCACAGATTGGAAGAGAGAGAAAGGGACCCCTTATCAAGTAATTAGAGTCGGAGGCACCAGATGACCAGGACATCTGGTCCAAGTAACCTTTGCATTACCTAATGTCTCTAAGGTAACAGCAGCCACAGTAATGCTTAAAGGGGGACCAAGCTTACTGAGACTTAATGTACTAAGAGGACAGTGGTTTGTCCTTGAACAAGAGAATTGGGTGCACAGTGCCTCACCAAGAAACAGAAGAAATGGCTATAATAGCTGTAACTCAATGTAACATGATCCTACTAACCCTGCCTCCCATGAAAAGAGTACACAGATCCCAGTATTGAACTCCCCCCGAGGCCACCCAACCTATCCAGTGTATCATAAGTCAGCAGTTAGAAGACGGGACTATTATCTGAACCTACTCTCCGTATAACAATCCAGCGTGGTCAGTGCACAAGCCAAATAGAGGGTGGTGGTTGACTATTGACTTTCGAGCTTTGAATGCTAATATAACAGCTGCTGTCCCATCACTACCAGCTTTGACAGAAAGCATCTGGTGTTATGGACCTGCGTGGATGGGATCCATTGATATCAAAGACATGTTTTTTGCTATTCCCATCCAGGAGAGCCACTAGCCAGTATTTGCTTTCATGTGGATAGGGCAACAGTATACCTACACCGTGTTGCCCCAGCGGTGGATACACAGCCCCACCCTGGCTCATGGGGTTTTAGCTACAGCCCCAGGGGTGGATATACAGCCCCACCTTGACTTATGGAGTTTTAGCTACAATAGTTCATGAAGTTCAAGAAAAGTACCCCAACGTATGCATGTAGCAGTATATAGATGACATCATGGTAGGCAGTCAAGACAGAGAGGATGCCATCAAGGCCTTTGAATCATTAAAAGAAAAAGTGGTTACCTTTAAATTCACACTGTCTGAACAGAAAATCCAAAAAGTAAGGCCCCAGTGTGAATTTCTAAGAACAGAATGGCAGAATGAAGGGCCCACAATACCAACTGTGGAGCTGCAAAATATAGTAGATATACTACTCCCACTAATGTGAAGGAACTGCAAGCCCAATTGAGAGCACTCAATTTTTGGCATATGTATGTTCCCGAGTTTAGCATATTAGCTCGCCTCTTGTATAACCTATGTAAAAAGAGAACTAATTGGGAATGAGGTCCTGAGCATAAATATGCCTTACAAGCCCTTAAAGAAGCAGTAACTGTTCATGCCTCCCTAGCAGCATGACGTCTAGAAGGAGAGCTTTGGCTCCATATAGGTGTCTCAGAAGGAGGACCACAATGGAGCCTGTGGCAGAAAGAGTCCTTAGAAGCAGAAGGAAAACCCCTTGGATTCTAGATCCGAGGCTGGAGAGGGGCAGAAGCCAGGTATACTCTCTTAGAACAGATTATGTGTGCAGCAACAGCAGCCCTAGAAGCCAGAGAAGCACTGGGAGGAGAATTACCCACAGTTATCACTACTCCGATACCTATCCTTGGAATGGCTCTGTCAGACTGCCAGCTACCTCCTGGGGGAAGAGAGCCCAAGACACCACGGTCCAAAGGTGGATTTATTACATTTTGAGCCAAGTCCATGAGTAACCCCAAAGAGATGCCCTGCGTTAGTTGAAGGAGTCACTGAAAGTACAATTAATGTTTCTCCTGATCAAACAAGCTGCAGTGAACCTTCACCCATCAAAGAAGCACCTCCTTTCTTGCCTGAAATGGAGACCTCAGCCGATGTTGACGTCTAGTTCACAGATGAGTCTGCTCGAGGTAGTGCCTAGAGAGCAGTCACCTTGAGCATTTGAGATACCAAGCAAGTAGTATCACTACTAAACCCTGCCCAACTGTCCCATTGTCATTACGTGAAGAAAAGGTAGCGTGGCAAGTATGGCAATGTGATTTCATAGGCCCCCTCCCTCGGACTTCCAGAAAGTGACAGTACGTGTTTGTAACTGTAGAAGTTGTCACAAGAATGATGTTTGCCCGCACCTCAGTGAGAGCTACAGCCCAAGGCATTTGTGCAGCACTAGAAACTTTGCTAGCTGTGTATTCACCATCTATAGAACTACAGAGAAATTATAGCCCTCACTTCCACAACCCTCTTGTGTATAACTGAACCGCAAAACATAGCATGTTATGGACATATCACATTCCATATTATCCGCAGTCTAACAGACTAGTAGAGTGAGCCAATGGCATCCTCAAATGCAATTTGCAGCTAGCCACTAGCCCGGCTCTTAAAGACTGAGACTTGCACCTAGATTGAGCTATCAATTGGGCCAATAACCGACACCATCTGGGAGGTAGCCCTATGCAACAGGCCTTTAGATTAAGTGGTCCCCGTGAGCAGGCAGTAGAGCGACCTAGGAGTGGTGACACAGGAAAGCTCCAGGCAGGAGATCGGGTAGTAGTGAAACATCCTCAAAGAGATATATGGGAGGGGACACTATTAGCAAAAAGTATGCATAATACATAGTAAGTATTTAAGTCAGATTCACCTAACAAAAGCCAAGCTCCTTGTTGTCTTGTTCCCACAGATTGGATCTGTCCACAAGTGCAGCCATAACCATTTCTAATTGAGCCAGCCACTGAAGAGAAGTCCTGCTCTATCACCCATCTGAATCGACTGGCATCATGAAGTGGTAGACTGTTATGAATGTACTCTGTTTATTAATGCCTTGTTGTGTTTCCTGGGTAGTGCATGTCTACTATCCTTCTTATTACCCAAATATTAATGAACTTGCTCCTGAAGACCTCAAAGAGTGGCCTGACCCTGAAGAGCATCCCCCAAAAACGCATTCATATGGCCTTCACATGGTCCAGCTGCAGTATCCATACTGGAAGAAACCCGCCACCCTGGATCAAGTGAAGTCTTGGTCTCTGAGTAGAGGAAACAAGATAATTGACTGGCAAGGTGGTAACTGTCAGTGCACCTGTGACAACAGTTATTATCTTGAGTTCATTCCGTACCTGAAGGCTAGAATGGCTAACTGTGGGAAGGGAGGTGATTGTTGTAGCTCTGCTCATTTGAGAGTTTGTTGTTGCATACTTCCCGAGAGGAACCCTGTTGAGCTCAAATTCCCTGAGTTTATGTCTCTAATAGTGCATTCTGCACCTGTTCAGCCTCTCCAGCCACTGTGTTTATGGGAGAATCTGCCCCCTCCTATTCTGATGGCTGACAACACTCTCCAACAATAGTGTGAAGCCCACCAGGTAGGAGAGCATATTACAAGTTAGAGCAAAGTTATTACATAGTTTGTGAATCATACCTACACAGAGGCATGGTGGAATGGTACCCACTTTTAATACAACTAAAAAGAGACTGCATCCGCAAGTCTCCACCACTTATCCTCATCCTTTTATACCAGTAGGGTTTTTAAAGCAAATTAGTGCTATGATTCTGCCAAGACAATGCTGTTTCATTAACCCGATACAGCATCATCCCCATGAGCGACAGTGGGAGCTCTTTCGCTCTCTGGGAGGTGAAGCATAGTTACAGGCTCCCAAAGAAGGAAAGATAAATGTGATCTATGAGAAAATGAGGTGTTCACTACTACCTCTGGCTGTTCCCCCATGGGAGGCCCTGACACCACCCGTGTATAACTTCACACCCTGGTGGAGGTCACAAGTTAAAATCCCAACCCACCTAAATGCTTCGTTGTTCATTGCCCAAGTATTGTTTAGACCAGAACAATAGTATGTTCGAGCTACTTTTCCAAACTGTTCAGCGGGAGTCTGTGTAGCTGAAGAGTTGCTTAAATGAGAATAGCCAGTCATTTTCCATTCCATAAGTGCACTTAAGTCCTGCAGACAAAGAGATACTCCAGGTTATCTTTGAGACAGACTTAACTCAGCTATGAATGTGTGGAACTTGGATAAATCCCAGAAAAACACTGAAGGAGTAGCCAATCTCTGACAGGCAGTAGAGCTGCTCACTAGGGGAGGCATGCTTGAAGGAAAAATGTTAGAGCACACTGACGAATTGCTAACTGATGTAAGATTAGAGATAGCCCGTCTTGCCCAGGTCATGATGAACACTGCTTTTAAAACAGACAAAAATCAAATTTAGAGTACTGCTTGTGCGCAAGTTCAGTTATCATTGAATATGCATTTTTCCCAAGTAATAAACAACATTAAAAATAGAGAATAGCCCCCTGGTTTAGAGAATCATAGGATGCCTGCAACATTTAAAGAAAGATACCCCTACCAAAGTACCTACATTACTACTTGAGAAGGCTGTGATAAAGGCAAATATTCATTCCTGGTGCAGGGGGTAAAAGATGAAAACTAGACCACTGCTTATTTGCTAAACATGGAGCTAAGAATAAGATGCCTTTGAGACTAGAATCTGCATCACCCCATATGAGAAATAGTTACCCCCAATAGCCCTCGGTATGTAGCACAGTCCCCCTTAGTTCAAATTAGTAGCACCTTGATTAAATTAGAAACCCTATAGAGAGGCTGGCCTCTCAGCCCACCTAACATGACCTGCATATATGAGTTACCTAATGTGTCATACGTAACAATAAGGCAACATGTTTGCTGAAAAGAACCAAGTAGTACCACCTGCACTTTATGCAATTCGTGTTGCTTAAGAGCTAAAAGTAGAGCCATTGCTCTACTGCAATTAAGTAACCATACTATTGCCCTAAAATGGCCAGAAATTTCCTCTGAGACTATACCTCTCAACTTTACGATACCCACTTCATGGGTATCAGATGTAGACATGCCATGGTTAGAAAACTAGGATGAAGAAAAAAATAAGCTGAAAAGCCTTGAGGCAAAGGCTCAGCAAGGCACTCAGTTAGCTCTCCTTGCTCGAGAGGGTGGGTGAATCATTAGTCTGGTTGTCAACGTGCCTGAGCCTTGTAAATAGTATGATGTAACCTGTACTATTCGTGTGTCACCAAGTGCCACCTCAGCTACATAGCTAACCATCTTGAGTATCATAGTATTCTGCATTTCCCTAGTAGCCACAGCTAAATAGTGTTTTTATCATTGTTGTTGTAAATCTGTTCATGCTATGCAAGTTAAACTTATAGATCCCTCCCCATTTCCCGATGTAGCGCAGGTAGCTTTAGCATCTCAATTGTAGCTAACGTAGTGCTTCAGCAAGCAAAGAGTAGAGTGTGACAGCTTAAAAGTGTGCCTGTGTGATAAAAGTGCTTGCTGAAGGCTCTATAAAGATTAGACCAAGTGTTTTTTTCTGTATTTGTTTAAATATTAAGCTATGTGCTGTTGCTAAAAGCCTAATTAAAGTTTAAGATGTAGTGAGGCCTTGTATAAAGTAAAGCCTAGTAAATATAGCAAAGCCTAAAAGTAGTAAAGCCCTGGAGCACAGTTAAAATTACCTTATCAAAAGAATGCAAGGCTTGTACTGCTATTAGTCAGTCTAAGGACAGTTGAAGTAAAAGGAATCTGAGTAGTCATTCCTTATCAGAACCATTCACAAGCTATAAATTAGCTAGAATATCTAGAAACCATTCAGAAAGAAAATACAGCTCTGTGAAAAAGATTAGTTAGCTGTTGCCTAGATCAGTGGGCCTGTGGACCACAAGGAGCCCAAACACTGCATTCCAGAGTCCTTCCAAGTACCTTTCAGCCAGCACTGTTTGGAGACTCCTGACTTCACTGAACTTTGTAGAAGGAGAAGCTTGCTGTGTATCAGGCATCAGAGGAGAATGCCGATAAGTTGCCAATGTGAATTGCTTTTGTCCTTCGTTGTTTGTCTTGTTACTATACGTGGTTGTGTTTTTGTTAAGTCAATAAATCTTTCTTAACTTTCTACCCCCGACCACACTCTTAATCCCTGAACCCTCTGCAGGCGGCTGAGACAGTTACTCAGCAGGGCAGTGCTGGTCCCTGCCACATGTCCTGATGCTGCAGGGAGCAGAGATCTGTGCTGGGGCCTCTTTGCCATCACTGCCTGCCCCCATGCAGCCCCACATCACTGGGGCAGCATGGGGTGGGCAGCAGTGCTAAGGAGACTCCCAGTGTGGATCTCTGCTTCCTGAGAAGGTGAGTCACATGGCAGGGACCAGCAGGCTTGCTCGCTGCTCTGTGCTTCTTCCCTGCCCCGCGACCTGGTGTGATCGGGATCAGAGATCCGCGTGGCGGTTTCCTCACCTGCGTGGTTGGCAGGAGCCCTCCCCAGCCCCACCCCCAGAGAAGCCACTTATGGCCCTGTCCTGCTTCCCAGTGGGGCCCTGCAGCCCCCAGCCCCAAGCCCCACCCAGCTGGCTAGGGCTGTGCAAAACTTGCAGCCCGTTTGAAACAGATATGGAGGAGATTCAGGAGAGGCAAACTTAACATATTTGGTCAAAATGAAACAAAATAGTGATCTGAAACACCAGCATGAATCACTGTCCTCTGAAATGGCCGAATCTGAAACTGAATCAAAACACAGCCATTTCGTACAGCCTTAACATAGAGTAGAGTAGAGGGGGTTGAACTTGAACTCCCTGTTTAGAATGGCTATTATAAAGTAGGAGTCCTCACAGACCCTCTAGAAGTCCAGACCATCTGTGTAGGATGACACAGGCACAAGTATGTGTGTTTCTCATCACACTTCTGCTTCTGCTAGTTGTAAATTAGAAAAAAGGAACCTCTTATTGCTTCTCTAGTGTGTCCTGCAAACTACCATACCCTAGATACAGTTCAGGAAGTGGAATAGTCAGTGATGCCATGACATTTTAATGGTTCAGTCCCTTGAAATTAATTTTTGATATTTGTACCACGTTATGACACACATACAAGAGGTAAGCTGGGAAAGAAGAGTAATGGGCAACACAGGAAGTGGATATGATTGTCACTAAGTTTTCTTCTATTGCACTTTTATTTGTCATTTTAATTTGCCCATTTGAATTTCTTTGCTTTAATTTGTAAAGTTAAAAAAATGCTTTCTCCTAGCAGTTGCGGGCTCTCACTGTACATTTTAGTTTTTCCTTGTATGTGTTTGTGGCTTTAACAGAGCATGTGTTTTAACATCAAATGCAGTCCACCTAATTGTAGGAAATAGGAAGCTGTAACCATGCCAAAATACTGTTGAAGTACTAAAAGATATAGCAAGCAATCTATGAAAGCCACTGAAATGGCACTCCAGCCTAATGAAAAGGTAGAGTTAAAAAATTAAATATAATTTAGTGTGTGTATGTGAGGACGAGGAACCAGCCCTTAATCTGCCACAGTCTATGCCCATTTTTCTGGAGCATAACAGCACATGTTGATTATAAAAAAATTTAAAAAGAAAAAGAATAGAAGTACACCAGGCAATTCTAAGCTTTGTAACAAATAAGCATAATATTTAACGTACCTGAAAAGCCATATACCATATGAATCGCTGACCAAATGTTCACTGAAATCTCCAAGTGTGATGTGGATGTGAGCACACATGTCAGTGCCTAATTTCTTTTCCCTTCTTTGGGCCCTTGTTGCATAAAAGGACACTTGTCTGGTTGCTAAAGGGCTAAATTAGTGTTCTGTGTCCACCCCTTGTGACAAAAACTCACACTTAGTTTCATAGATGTTATGCAAGGTGCAGCAGGCTATAACCATACATATATTTGATGTGGTGGTATCCAACTCATTTTGGAAGCATTATGTTCATATGTTAGGTCTTAGAAATGCACATTTTCTGTAAATGCTGAAAGACCTTCACACACCAATTCTCAGAACTGCCCCACTGCATCACAAATACTCAGGCTATGACTGAAGAGCTATTCCAAAAGTCTGAAAAGCACTGTTCTCTGCATAGTGTTAGAGAACCTGAGATGCTCCACATTTGAGGTCTGTGTATCCACACCTCTTCTAATGATTTTTAAGAAGAATATGGATGCAGGTAAGCAGGGAGGGACTGGCAAAAGTTACAAAACAATTCATAATGTATGGGGCAAGGTGCTTAGGGTGTCTTGCTCAGGCTGAGCTAAAAACTTAGGGTAGATGTACCATGTGACTAAATATAATCTAAGGGCATCTATAGGCATTCTCTGGGAGGGGGGGCATGCTTTAATTAGAGTGGCTATGACAGCTGCTCTAATTAAAGCACCTGGAGTGTTATATATATCAGCGTTCCCACACTTAAAAATGGCAGTGTGGGCACTTTAACTAAAGCTTGTTTGCCACCATTTATCAGCACAGGGACACTGATATATGTGACGTTGGAGTCTCCTGGTGCATGGTAATTACCATGAATTACCATGGTAATTACCATGCACCAGTAGACTCAATTAATGGAGTTTCTTCCAAAGTGCTGTAATTTCAGTGTATTGGAGCTGTCTCTCTGCACATGTATAGGCACCCTAATTCAGAGCTGAGCTTTAAGAAATAACTCTGCTTACACTCTGTGTAAAGTGATCCATCTGTTAATCTGTTTGATAATGACACTTTGCATGTATATACCTCATTTTTCTCTAGTGCACATCATAAGTGTCTGTAGAAAGCATTCTAGTTATCCATGATGTCTTGAGGGTATAAATAGATGTCCCCAAATGAAGCGGATCAGTTGTGGTAGGATGCATCCACTTCATTGGGGAAAATGTGCATTGCCTGTTGTCCCACATTGGATAGGACCTGATCATGTGGAACAATAAGAGATGTGTTCTCTGTGTAAAAGGGGAAAATTGGAGTTTCCCCATTGCAGAGTAATCTCTGAGGTGTCTCTCTAAGTGGGGAACCCTGGATTTTCCCACTTACAGAAACATACCTCAGAAATTTCCCCAGGGTGTCTCTCTAAGCAGGGAACCCCAGAAGAAAAAGCTGGGTAAGTGCCCATGGAGCTTGAGAGGCTCAATTATGTGCAGAAATTCCTGAGGCATGCAGAGGAGTGCCTGCTTTGGGAAGCTTGAAAGCATGGGCAGCTAACCACACTACCCACACTTTAGTGCCATAAAGCAGACATCTGCTACAATAAAGCAGCAGAAACTATCATCACCTTTGTCACAGCCACAAATTTGGGGCACTCATGGCACATCACAAGTGTGGGCATCTGTTTGCTTTGTCTTTGTGCTGCCATAACATTTTGTCTCTTTCTACCCTTTCTCTTAACAATGTCTACATAGCACTAAATGTTCTACAGTGAAGGAGCATGGATTAGGAAGGAGAAATATATCTTTTACAGTAAAATGATAGCAATGCATCAAATATACATCAGAACTGCATTATACAAAGAAATTCCAAAAGTAAAATGGAAAGGTCCACCAGGGAACGATAATATGTGTGTGTGTTTGTGTAATACAGAATGTGTATGAGCTGTTGAGATTTAAATTTCCATAACTTATACATTAGTAATTTGTTTTTCTTTGATTATATCCTGAGAAACAGCACATGAAATGTACACTGTTAGCAGCTGATACATTGAATGCCACGTTTAATAATTTTCAAAGATAATCAAAATGGTTTATATTTTCTTCTGCATAATGCTGAAATAAGGTCCTATGAAAACATTTTTATGGGGTTTTTTTGTTCTGTTTTGTTTTGGGGAAATGCAGAAAAATATAAATACCACATACTGGGGTGATTCAAGCATTTCTCTATATTAGCATAAACATTATGCATTTGTTTTCAAAAAGTAGAAGGCACAGCAGGATTATAAATTTGGCATTACTATGGCACAAATGGTTTATACTTATGTAGCAGTATTAGTAAACTGGGGAGCCTGATTCTGAAAGGGGAGTTTCACTGGGGCTTTATTTAGGATGATCTCAATGGAGCTCATGCCAGATTGCAACTGTGTCCTATGGTAGTAGTTCTGCTAATAGCTACAGGTGTGTGTAGATGAAACAGGGTCCCTTCATTAAAGCAGTGAGTTTTTAAAAACACTGCTTCAATTTAGGGCCCTTTAAACCCCCATGTCATGCACACACCCAAACTTACCTACCTCTTTGGTGAGGAAAGGAGGGCGAGCTACTGGTAGGCAGAGCAGTCCTTGGGCTGCGGCGGGGGAGCAGGTCTGATGCTTCTCTCTGTGGCAGTGGTGGCCCCCACCCACAGGCAACCAGCTTAGGCGGTCCTGGGGGGCATGCAGCTGTGGAGGGAACCATTGGGCCCCCGGCACAGCTCAGGCAAGCAGGCAGGCTCCAGGGGGAAAAAAAAAAGATCTTGGGTGGAGCCTGTCTTCCCAGGCTGCTGCCAGAGCCCCTGAGTTGCATGGAGCCTGGTGTTTCGCTCCACAGCTGTAGGGCAGCAAACTGTGCCCCAAGTCATTACGCTGCTGAATTTGCTACAGCAGCTGGAATTACTGCCCCCGACGTGTGCTAAAAATACACCCCCAACGTGTGAAAACATCAACATGGTTAAGCAGTGCAAAAGCATTTACTCTGCTTTAATGTGTCATGCACACATGCTCCTCATTTAGTCTACACATCTCCTACTCTGATACCAACTGGGTTCTTACTAATCTCTTTGCTTCCACCACCCTTCTACCTTGTCTGAGTGGTTCTGGTTTTTTTTTTTTCTTTTTTTTCATTTTAATTGTGTCAGAAAATAGGGCTTCCAACCCAGCAAACTGTTGTAAAATTGAACAGACCTTATAATACTTAGAATCTTGGTTTTCCTTTGTGTAATTCTCCTTTTTTTTTTTTTTTTTTTGGAGGATGTAATCTTTTATTTGAAGTTCCTTCCATTTGGTTTCTTGCAATGTTCTTAGTGCACCTTATTTTATTGTTAAAAAAATGACTATAAATGACACTTCTTTTTACTCTTAGTGCTGCAGAGCTCACACAGGGAGCATGAGCTGGATTATTTTCTAGTTCACACATCATCACAAGAAGTTTTAACTTTAAAATTTTTAAATCTTAAAAGTCCTTATTTCTAATTGCAGAACTGTTGGTGATGCATGAGCAAAGAACAACACAGCTTGACTTTCTGATTCCATGCTGAGCTGGAGGCACTGGTAAGAGTGAAAACAATCTTTCTACTAGTATGCTGAGCAAATGTGATCTTGGAGTCATTGACAGATAATTAATATAAAACTTAGGTTTTCCAGGATTACTTATTTATGTATTTCCAATTATGATTACAATGCAAATAAGTTTAGCATGTTAGATGGATGAATTTTACCAAAAATTAGTCTGGTTACATTCTCTGTAATAATTTAAAAAACTGGGGGGAGGAGGGCAGTTAGTTCAAAGAGGGTTCTGAGTTGAGAGCTGCCTTAGAATATAATTTTGAATAGAAATGAAAATATATTACAAAGTTAACTACTCTCATAAGATGGTAAGACAATCATGTCCCTCTTAAAACCAACTCCATAATTTTCTCCTTTTTCACTTTTAGCTCCTACCTGGAACCAAAGCCAGCAGATTATGTCCAGAAACCTAGATCTGCATGTGATAGCTCTTAGTTTTTGACTATTGGCCGGCAACTATCCTCTTTTCTGTCTGGTCACAGATGTGATTATTCATTCTTACCTTCATACATTTATCATTTTTCTTGCTTTCCCTGGGCCATTCCTCACCCAACCCATCACCATACTTACTTGAATCTAAAATTACCTTGAATTTAAGACCATTCCCTAATAATTAGATTGTATATATGGAAAATGTATAAATGTGTTATAATTTTCCAGATATAGAATCTAATTATTGGAGGTCTAGGACTAGGGGCACCGCACCCAGAAAAGATGGCATTAAGTCAAGAACAGCCTGCTGAAGAAGGAGGAGCCAGGCAGCCTTGTACTGATGCTGCTCTTCAACTGGTACAGGGAGTTCTGCCCCATGCCCAGCCCCTGGAAGAAGGTGATGATGGTGCTAATCCATAACAAAGGTGAGCCAGATGACCTGGGTAACTGGAGGCCCATTGCCCTGTGCTCCACACTCTACAAACTCTACACTAGCTGCTTGGTAGCTTGGATCTCCATCTAGGCAGTAAGTGGGCAGCCACCAGCCTGAGCCAGAAGCACTTCCTAATGAGGGCTGCTACAAGTACAACTTCACACTCCAGATGATGCTGGATGATGCTCTGAGGGCCAGAAAGCAGTGCACAGTGGTGTGACTGGACATCTCCAATGCCTTTGATTCTACCACAACTTCTTCAACACTCTCTGAGAGCTCAGGATACTGGTCAGAAACATCAAAATTGTTGTGAACAAGTAAAAGAAAGTAAACAGAGCCCCAGAGGTGCTCAACTCACCAGGCCGCTGTGGAGGCATGATCAGCCAGTAAGGCTGCAGCTGGAGACAAGAGAGAAAGAACAAAAGAAACCACCACAACACTTCTGGAGCAGCCTGTCACTCCGGATTCATAGACATTAGGGCTGGAAGGGTCCACAAAAGATCATTGAGTCCAGCCCCCCGCCCAAAGGCAGGAAGTCAGCTGGGGTCATAGGATCCCAGCAAGATAAGCATCCAATTTTTTCTTGCAGGTGTTCAGTGTAGGTGCTTGAACCATCTCCCCTGGCAGGCTATTCCAGACCCTGGGGGCTTGGACAGTAAAGAAATTCTTCCTTATGTCCAGCCTGAAACAGTCTTGCAGTAGTTTATAACTGTTCAACCTCGTCAACCCTTGGGGTGCTCTGGTGAACAAACGTACCTCCAGATACAGGTGGTCACCCCTGATAAACTTATATGTGGCCATCAGATCACCCCTGAGCCTGCACTTTTCCAGGCTAAAGAGCCCCATAGATCTCAGCCTGACATCGTAAGGTCTGTTTTCCTGACCTCTTATCATGCATGTGGCTCTTCTCTGGACTCTTTCAAGCTTCTCCACATCCTTTTTGAATTGTGGGGCCCAAAACTGGATGCAGTATTCCAGCTGCGGCCTCACCAAGGCCGAGTACAAGGGGAGAATAACATCCCAGGATTTGTTTCAGAAGTATCTATGGATGCAAGCCAGCATTTTGGTCGCTTTACTAGCCACAGCATTGCAGTGAAGGCTCATGTTCATCTTGTGGTCAATGATGACCCCCAAGTCTCTTTCTTATTTATTCTCTTTCCTTTCTTTTTCCTTATTTATTGTCTTTCCTTTCCTATTCTCTTTCTCTTTCCTATTTATTACATTAGAAAACAGTGAAAATTCAATCAATTTCCTAATACTGTTTTTTTCATAAAAGCAATTAGTTGCCACAAAGGTGTTTTAAAGTCACTAATAAGGATATATATCAGGAATATGAAATTGCATGCATTGGGTAGTCAGTGAGCAAAAATGATGCTTTGTGTGCTATGGGAAGTTGCTAGCAGAGTGCAAATTTCAAAGCTTAAATATTCTATATCACAATTAACTGTTCACAAGCTATTTATATATTATATAACTCAGAATAATGAATAAATAAGATAATTTTGGAATCATCTTGCAATTTAGAAGAAATGTAAAAGAACATTCATTAATTGGTTTATCAATCAGTTCGACATTCTGAGCTTTGTCAACGATTGTTTTGACATAGCTACTCTGGCTTGGTTTGGGGCTTTGTTTTGTTTTGTTTTGTTTTGTTTTAAGGGATACTCTCAGTCTTTCATCTAAAATTGCCAAAACTTGGCTACTATATCTGGCAAGGCACTAATTCTTCATTTACAATCTCTCATAAAACCAGCAGTAGTCAGCTCTTCACATATACTGGTTCTGAAGAAAACTTACATAGTTCCTCCCCTGGCAACTGATTCAGTTAGCTTATCAACCAGTCATTTATTATTGAACTGCCAACTGTTCACAGATTCAGATAATCTGTATTTCCTACTGAAAACAGTCTGGAATGAATCACTGAGGAATTTACCTTTGCTGCCCACTACTAATTAGATTTTACCACTTAGAGTACATAATACAAGGGAGTGTAGAGATACACTAACTCACATGATGCAGTGCTATTTTGGCTATGCAGCTTTTGGTGCCTGAGCTAGTTAAAGCATCTTTACATTGCACTACTGCATGCAGTGTAGATATGTCCAGGTGCAAAAGTTATAGTGAATGGTGCAGTACCCTAAAGGAGTAATGCAATATTACTCTTTAAGAGAAGAATGGCTCATTGAGTTCCCTAGTTTATAGGCTTGTGCAAGAGATAGAGATCCTGAAAAGACATACTAGTGCTCAAACCAAAAAAAGCTCTAATTGGCTACGTGCATTTTGGAAATCAAGACACAGGGAAGGAAAGTAGCTTATCTTCATAAGCTTTTTGCCTTAAAAAATTGTGATACTAGATGGCTGATAAAGATAACTTAGATAAGGAAGGGGACAGGCTGAGGGTCAAGGTAACATAAAGAATTGCCAGACAGCTTTTGATCAATTTGGGTTAATGCAAATTAGCAGGGGCCTGATGATCTTCATCCCAGGGTAGTGAAGAAACCAGCAGAAAGGATCTTAGAACCCTTTGCAATAATATTTACCAAATCATGGGGGTCTGGTGAGGTACCAGAGGATTAGAAAAAGGCTATTATGGATGCCCTCAATAATAAAGGAGGACCAGGGGAAATATGGACCTGTTAGCTTTTAGGGCTGTGTGAAATTTCGGCAGCTGTTTTGTTCCGGAAGTGTTTCAGCCTCTTTCGGCACCTGAAACACCAAATCCAAAATGAAACAGAAGGCTCTGAAGCATCTCTGAAACTAAACAAAACATTTTGGAATATTTCAGATATTTCAAAATGTTTTGGAGGCAGGCTTGCAGGGAAACAGAGACTCAGAAGAGAGAGTGGGGAGAAAGACATAGAAGAACTGCTCTGATATTGACATCTGTAGCAGGCCAGTGTCTGTGATCTGTCCCTGAGGTCCCTTCCAATTACAGTGCTCTGGGGGAGGGATGGAGAATAGGATATAAGGCTCTGTGTGAAGCCTTTCTCTGGCTTTTGTGAGCTGTCTGTGTGGAAGCAACAGCATGTGAAAGGTACTGGGTAGCTGCAGTGGCTGGCTTCCTACTAGTCAGTCTCTTGCTAGTCTCTCTTCTTGGAAAGGATTGGATACACCTTTCCAATATAATACAGATAAAAGATATATTGCTCAAAGAAGATATATTACACATGCACGCACGCATGCATGCACACACGCACACATTTTCCAGCACAGCAAACATTATGAAGTGTGCTGGAAAGGCAGGTGCCAGGTCTTCTGGAAGGGGAGTGAAAGGGGCTAGAGGGGGAGGGGGAGAGCTACAAGTTTCCTCCCATCCCCCAAACTTAAACACACCCTCTTCCCTAGCAGCCACGAGACTTCTTCTGCTAGTGACAGCAAGGTGGGAAGTGTCTGCACCTGCCCCACCTCCACTAACACCAGCAATAATAATAACCCCCAGTACCACCAGCATGACAAGCTCAAGTGTGACAGTCTCCTCCACCCCAATTTCAGTTCCCAGCATAAGCCTCTCAGTCCCAAAGGAGAGCTGGATCTGAAACCAGGGGAGCTCAGTGCCATAGCCAGAGAAGTTCTGAGGAAGCAGGGGAAATCTGAGTTTCTGCTCCACACCCCTCAAAGTTCCCTTAGAGCCAGGTCTTCTTCTCCAAAAAGCACTTTGGAGAAGGTTGAGGTTGTGGAGGCAAGTGGCTCAGCTGAGCCAGCTCCTCCTGTTGTTGTACTCTGCCTGCTGAGGAGGTGGACAAGGCAGGATCCACAGCCACACCCCAGAAGCTAGTGAGTAGTGTAATGTGGGATCATTTTGAGGGGGAAGATGATCCCACATATGCTATCTTCCTGCACTGCCAATACAAGACCAGCTGAGGCAAGGATGAGAAACACTTCAGAACCATGGGAATGCTGATGCATATGATAAGGCACCACCCCTTTGCCCTTGTTTCCTCCTCAGCCTGTCACCAGTGGGAGCATGCCCAAAGGCAAGTCCCCCTCTCATTCCAAAGCCCCCATTCCACAGAAGCAGAGGCAAGCCACCCTGTGGGGGAAAGGTGGAGGGAACCCAGAGCATCGGGGAGATGCTTGCTGTGGATGGCCAGCCCTTCTCCTTAGTTGAGTGGCCAAGGTTTAGGTGTCTCATGGCACTCATGGTCCCATCATACTGTGTGCCTGCACATACCACCTTCCGCAGGATGGTGTTGCCTTCCCTGTATAAGGCATGCAGGAGGTACTTGAGGGAGGTGCTGCATAAGGTAGGTCCACGGGTGGCCTTACACTTCACTTCAGACATCTGGAGCAGCCAGGGTGGAGGTCATGCCTACCTCTCTCTCACAGGGTACTGACGCAATCAGTCAGGCCGTTGGTGGGCTCTCCTTCAAGCGGAGGTGATGGATGAGTCCCTCACAGCAACAGAGATCATGGAGGCCATGAACCAAATGGTGCAGGGGTGGCTTGTTGGGCAGCGCAAGCTCACCTGAGGGTTCATGGTCACTGACAACGGGGCCAATATGGTCAAGGTGGTCCATGATGCCAACGTTATTGGCATCCACTATGTGGTACACAAGTTCCACCTTATAGTCAGGGACACTTTGGAGGGGGACAGGGCTGCTGGTGAGGGTGCCATCAAAACCAGGTAGCTCATTTCAAAATGTAGAAAGGTGGTGGGTTACTTCCACTGGAGCATCAAGAGGGGCAAGATGCTGTGGGACAAACAGGCAGAGCTGAGTGTCCCACAGCACAAAATCATGCAGGATGTGGAGACTCTGTGGAACTCCACATACCTGATGCTCAAGAGGCTGGTGGAGCAACAGAAGGCCATCCATGAGATGGCCTTGCTCAGGGAGATTGGGATCAGTGGCCAATCTCCCTGAGCTGAGTTGGATACCATCTCCCAAATCTTGCTGGTGCTCCACCCCTTCCTTGAGGCCATAGAAAGCCTCAGCACTGGTGATGCCCTCCTTAGTCAGGTGATCCCTATAGTGGGGGAACTTCAGAACCAAATGGAGAAGTTCCAGGGGATCAATGTTCCTGACTGGGGCAAGCTGCTTTCACCAGACATCTAGGCACTGGTGAGGCGGCTGAAGGAGCACATCAGGAGATGGCTTGATCCCTTGTAGTCCAGTATGGTCCATGTACAGGCCCCCATGTGTGTCCTCAGATTCATAGATGTAGGGTCAGAGGGGACCTGAACAGATCATCTAGTCCAACACCCTGCCCTGGGCAGGAATGAATACTGGGCTCATATGACCCCTACTAAGTTTAAGCTCAAATGACCCCAGCTAGGTAGTTATCAAGCCTCCTTTTAAAGACCCCTAAGGTAGGAGCCAGCACCACTTCCCTTGGAAGTTGGTTCCAGACCCTGGCCACCTTATGAAGTAGTGCCTCCTGATTTCTAGCCTGAACCTACTCTCAATCAACTTGTGGCCATTATTCTTTGTTACTCCAGGAGGTGCTCAGCCATTCGTCTCTGGTCTCCCCTGGTAAGTTTATAGATGGCCACTAGATCCCCTCTCAACCTTCTCTTGTGAAGACTGAACAGGTTCAGGTCCCTTAGCATCTCATCATAGGGCCTGCCTTGCTGCCTCCTGATCACACAAGTGGCCCTCCTCTGGACCCTCTCGATGATGGCCTCATCCCTCCTGAAGTGTGGCACCTAGAACTGGATGCAGTACTCCAACTGTGGCCTGACCAGTGTCGCATAGAGGGGGAGGATCATCTCCATGGACCTGCTTATGATGCATCTGTGGATACATGACAAGGTGCGGTTAGCCTTGCCGACCGCATCCTCACATTGGCAGCCCATGTTCATTTTGCAATCGATAATGATTCCAAGATCTCTTTCTGCCACTGTGCTTTCAAAAAGGGAGTTCCCCAGCCTATAGGTATGCTGCTGGTTCTTCCTGCCCAAGTGCAGTACCCTGCACTTGTCAGTATTGAATCCCATCCTATTCACATTTGCCCACCCCTGTAATCTGTCCAGATCTAGTTGTATCCTGTTCCTCCCTTCTAGTGTGCCCACCTCGCCCCAAATCTTGGTGTCATCAGAGAATTTGAACAAGGTGCTTTTCACCCCATTGTTCAAGTTGTTGATAAAGAAATTGAACAGTATGGGCCCGAGGACTGAGCCCTGGGGGACTCCACTGCCCACCTCCCTCCAGGTCGAATATGACCCATCCACCACCACTCTCTGGGTGCAACCTCATAGCTGAGAATGGAGTGGGAGACAGTGTCAAAGTCCTTCCTGAAGTCCAGAAAGACTACATCCACCGCGGCACCTGCATCCAATGATTTTGTGACCTGATCATAGAAGGTTATCAGGTTGTTCTGACAGGATCTGCCCTAAGTGAACCATGCTGGTTGCCCTTGAGCATCCTCCCACCTGCTGGTCTGTCCCAGATGTGCTCCTGGATAATTTTTTCAAAGACCTTCCCCAGGACCGAAGTAAGACTAATGGGCCTATAGTTGCCCGGGCCCTCCCTCCTCCCTTTTTTGAAAATGGGGACCACATTGGCCTTCTTCTAGTCTTCTGGCACCTGGCCAAAACACCAAGAGTGCTCGTAAAGCTGTGCCAGGGGTCCTGTGATGATTCCTGCCAATTCCCTCAGCACCCTGGGGTGGAGAGCATCTGGACCTGCTGATTTGAACATGTCCAGCCCCTCCAGAAGTTTTCTAACTCAGTCCTCCCTGACCCTAGGCCTGGCAGAGTCACTCCTGAGTCCGTCCTGTATCCTAGTGGAGGAGAAGTCCTGGTCCCCACTCAGAAAAATGGAGGCAAAGATATTGTTAAAAAGGTCTGTTTTTCCATCTGGTGAAACCACCAGATTGCCAAGTATATCTTGCAGGGGACCCACATTGCCTGGTGCCTTCTTTTTACTCCCTATGTATTTAAAAAAGGACTTTTTATTGTCCTTGATTCTTGTTGCTAGCCCTAGTTCCGTCTCCACCTTATCTTTCCTAACAGCTTCCCTGCATACTCTGGCTATGGAGGTATAATCCTTTTAATGATAGCCTGCCCTGCCCTCCACTGGATGTACACCTCCTTTTTGGCTTTCAGATGCTCCTGAATGCCTTTGGTGAGCCAAGGGGGCTTTTGAGTACTCTTGCCCTGTTTGACTCGCATTGGGACTATCACTTCTTAGGCTCAAAGGATTGTCTCCTTAAGAAATGACTACTTGTCTTGGACACCTAGTTCCCCTACTCTCCAGAACTGGAGTGCCTCTCCTACCAATCTCCTCAGCTCATTGAAGTCAGCTCCTGAAGTCAAGAGCTACTGCCTTGCTGCAGGCCCTTGACACCTTGTGCTGGATGGTGAATTTCAGTAGGCAATGATCACTATTGCCCAGGTGGTAGAGCACCTGGAGTCCCCTTACCAGGTCATCGCCTGTGGCCAAGACCAGGTCCAGCAGGGCATTCCCCCTGGTGGGACTGTACACCCCCGTGTTAGGTGGAGGTCTTATATCCCAGCAAGGAACCTACATGAGCGGTCAGACCTGGTTGACTGCTCCTCCCATCTGAGGGTAAAGAGGAGCATAAGCACATGTGGCAGCAAAACCATGAGTTTCTGTATCCAGGAGGTTGATAAAGTGAAGTTCATAGGCTCGTCCATTAAAAGTGGTTGTAAATTCCCTTTGAGGATCAGGTCTGAGAGATTGGAGACAGGTAGTTGGATGTTCTTGTCTTTGATAGATTTTTGGTATGCACTCATTCTGGGGCTGGCAGGGAGACTTCTATGGCAGCTGCTAGAGAAGAGGCAATGGCAGGAAAGGATAGAAGACTTTGTGACAATTTGGCTGCCTGAGATGCTAATGCTACTGTGCTGCAGTGCACTGCTTACCTGTTGTTATTTAAAATGGTGGACTGAGTTGAGGTTGTAGGGGAAGAGGAGACTTCATTGGAGAACACTACCGTGTTATGTAGAGGCCCCAGCACCAGTGAGGGTACACCTTAACACACACACACAAAGTCACACATGTCAGCATGTCAGTTTTGTGTGACACACAAAGTCACACATGTCAGTTTTGCTTGTCAGCAGCCTGAGGTGCAGTTTCCCAGAACCCCTGCTGCACCTATCTCCTTGAAACCTGGCAGGCATCATGGCCTCAGCAGGGGCTACCATCCCTGCAGTTTTCATCCAAATCAGACAACAAATGACAAAGTTATAGGCATTTTAATGATTCCCCCTTATAGCCTATGGCCAAATCACTGAAACAGCGTTGAAACTCCGAAACAGATTTGGCCAAATTGAAACAGAACAATGATCTGAAACACCAAATTGAATCACTGTCCCTCTGAAATGGCCAAATCCAAAACCAAAATGAAACATAGCTGTTTTGCACAGCCCTATTAGCTTTACATCAATACCCAGGAAGTTACTGGAGCATATTATAATGATGCCTATTTGCAAGCACCTGGATGAGGAAGAGCTCATCATGAGCAGCCAGCCTGGATTTGCTAAGAACAACTAATACCAAACAAACTTAATCTCCTCTTCTAACAAAGTAAATAGCTGAGTGGATGAAGGGAATGCAGTGGGTATAGTGTTTCATTAAGGCTTTTGTCAGAGTCCTACACAATCTTCTCATAAATAAATTGGAGAAGTGTGGGCTAGGCAAAACTACTACAGGGTGCATGCACAACTGTTTCAGTAGCTGCAAACAAAAAGGTAATTACAAATGTATCCATGTCTGAATAGCAGGAGTTTTCTTGTGTAGTCCCATAGGGATCTCTCCTGGGTTTGCTGCTGTTCAACATGGTTATAAATTATTTAAATGATTAAATAAAGAGCTCCCTGAGCAAAGTTACAGATGACGTGCTACTGGTAGGGACTGCAAACATACTGGAGGACAGAAGTACATTTCAGAAGAATTTTAGTAGATTGGAAAGATGAGCTAAAGCCAACAGGGTGAAGTTCAATGCAAAAATGCAAGGTGCTATTCTAAGGAGGTATAATCAAAAACAAATACAAATATAACTAGCTGGATAGAAGAACTGCAGAGGATGATCTAGGAGTCTTAGTGGATCACAGATTCATCATGAGTCTGCAAAATAATGCAGCTGCAGAAGAAGACACATGCACTTTTGTGCTTCATCAATAGGAGCATTGGATGTCTATACATGTGCATTGAGGCTGCTTTGACATTTAATTATAGTGCATTGGAGAAGACTCGGTTAATCATGTTTGCTTCAGTGTGGTAATTGCCGTGCTCCAGAAGACTCCAGTACCATGTATATCAGCATTCCTGTGCTGAAAAATTGCAGCAGAGGCACTTTAAAACTTGTCAAACAAGCTTTAGTTAAACCACCCCTGCCACTGCTTTTCAGTGCAGGGACACTGGTACATGTGACACTCCAAGTGCTTTAATTAGAATGGCTCTCTTAAAGTGCCCTCCAACTCTCACCTCCCAGAGCATGTGTATAAGACAGAAGGTGAGAGTATCACTTTGATCAATGTTGGATGAGCCTCATCATTGTTTTGGGATCCTCATTTTAAAAGGACATTGAGAAGCTAGAGAGGGTCCAGAAATGCAAAGAAATTATTGATAAAGGCTTAGGAAGGCAATCTATATGAGGAGAGGCTGAAATAAATAATAGAGATGTTTATCTTGCAGAAAAGGAGATTAAGAGGGGACACAATGGCAGTCCTCAAATATCTGAAGAGCTGCCTTGAAGAGAAATGACACCTTTTCTCTGTCACTGCAGAAAGTAGGATGCATAACAATGGCTTGAAACTGAAGAAAAGTAAGTTTAGATTGGATATTGGAAAAAAAAAGAAAGACTTCTTTGCTGTTAGAACAGTGAGGGAGTGGAGGGAAGTTGTAGAATCTCCTTCATTAGAGGTTTTCAAGAAGAGCTTAAATAAGCTTTGGTCAGTGATGGTCCAGTTGTAGCCATACCTGAAGTGTGCTGTGAAGTGCAACAATTGGAAGCCCAGGGGATCCCTCCATATGTATTGCTTGAAGATCATGAGAAGAGCTCTATCTCTGCAGACCAGAGCAGGTAAAAATTAGAGAAGGCTATACTCAGCAGCAGAAGAATGAAGCAGACATCCACAACTTGGTTATGAAAGACGATTAAAGAAGCTAGGATACATTTATGGAGGGGGAAAGATGACGGAAAACAGAATTCTGGTCCTTCAATTCAGTTCAGTTTGCAGAGCAGAACAGAGGGTGTTTGGTTTTCCTTTGCTTCTTGGCTTTGCTGGTTGCCACTTGGGGATAGGGATTATGTTTTACCTCTCCTGTTGCTAGAGATGTAAGTTTTTTGTTTTGTTTTTTTCCTTAAACCTTCTGCAGAAGCATTGAGGTTTGACTGCAGATATTGGCTGTGATATGCTGTTGCTCCTGTTGGAACTAAAAAAAAAAATAGTCTTTTGGTCAGACCATTCCTGGATAGAATAATTGTCACATTTGGTATCAGGAAGGAATTTTACCGTACAGATCAGCATTGACTTGTTGATGTTTTTGCAAAGAGGCATGGTCCTTTTCTTTGGAGCTCTCAAGGATTTTAACAAACTACCTCCTGTTCTTACAGCAAGAGGACATTGACAGTTTCCTCATCCCCCTGTTTTATCTGTGGCAATTCAGGGTCTTATCAGTGTTTGGAGAATTGTGCCTGGTATTTATGCCAGAGGGTTGTTTGTGTAGTTTTAAGAATAAATTATTCAAATATTTGACTAGGATAGTCCAACTACCTTGAGCAGGGGGTTGGACTATATGACCTCCTAATGTCCCCTCCAGCCCTATTTTTCCTAACTTTACTGATGGGTGAACCAGAATCTGAATTCTGAATTGGATCTGAATTAGATCTGGTCTTGGGACAATGTATCCAGAATCAAACAACCAACCAGAAATAAAACAATTTAACCAGCTTCAAATTCTGTAGCCCAGGCACATCTGTCATTGTGATGTTTGTAACTTGGATTTGTCTCTGTGGGAGGTATGGTGTTTCATATTCTTACCTCTTTCTTGTGTGCTGGTTGCTATGGGAAAGATCTTGCCCTCTTTGTTTCTCTTTGGTTCTCTGGAGGAACAGGCCTGTGAATTTGGGATGTCTCTCTTTTGTCCTGATTATCTTGCACTGACAAGAAATCCCATATAATAAGATACCTGGTTGCTATGATCAAACCCATTGACTTAACAAGATCTACATGTGGCACTTCAAAGAAATGCACATAGTGTTAGAGTTACATAATGTTAGAGCTAAAAATTATTACATTTGATAGTAAAATTTATTTAGAACCAATATGTAGTATAACTATATAAGGCATGTATTATTTACCCTTCAGTGTAAAATACAATCTTGCCTTATTCCAAATCTGTATCTTCTATATGAGATTAAACGAATTTTGTCTCTTTAGGAACCTATATGGACTTCAGCACCAAGAATGTGAATAGCTTGTTGCCTATGAGGTTTTAGGAGAGGGAAAACCTTGCTTTAAAACTAGCTTATTTAAATATTAATTTTAAATGGTCCATATGGTAAATGAGAATGAAGAAAAAGAAAATACTAAATTAGAGCAGTTTTGAAATTAAGATAAAAAGCAAATCAGCACACTTATGTTGTAAATACTTTTTGTAAAAATACTGAATACTTAGTTTATTAGAAATTCATATTTAGTAATAATTTTAAGCTAGTCTGGTATGTGGACATATATGCATATAACATTTTACATGGAAAATTCTACAGTACTTCATAGAAATGCATCACCTCCTGGGTATTTTTTACTATTTTATATAACTTAGTATAGAATCAGTCTTCCAGATGATTGATATGGGGAAGGACAGTAGGGAGGGGGGAGGAAAGGGGAGGGGGGTGGGAAATGGAAGATAAACTATTGAAACAATAATTGTCCTTCAAGTTGCATAATTTCTGCACAATACTATCACATTTCTATAAGATCCTTTAAATTGTATGGAAATTGTTATGTGATTTGTAAACTCGGTGTCTAATTATTAAATGTCTGTATAACTTAAATCATATTTGATTTAATGTCCTCAAATATATATAACATTAATTAAAAACCCTTCGCAGAAAGTTCACAGCTCTGCGCTCATATTTACAGCAAATCTTAAAGCCCTTAAGAATAAACGGTTTATACAACTGAGAAAAAGGGCTGTGTTAGTAGGGGGTGGTTGTTTCCCATTGCAAATTACATTGCAAAGCATTATGGCAAAATCATACAATCTCTTTTTTGGTATGATGGGCCATTTCAGCAAGGTATTGAGCTTGCAAGTAAAACATTGTAGATGAAATCTGGCTATTACTCGCTGCACTACATACGGATTGGCTGTAACTCAGTACATTGCTGGCCACACATCAGTGATGACAAGTAATCTGCAACTATAGGACAGGATATGAAGAGGGCAGTCAGCCACATCTTGAAGGAAAGTGTGCTGCTGTTCCTCTAGAAAAGATCAAAGTTCACACATAGTATGTTGCAGATGGCCGCATATGTGCTAGCAGTTGGGGGAGCTGTTTATTCCCTTTAGCTGACAAGCCAGATCCCTTAGGGCTTTGGTATGCTGACTGCTGCCCATGCTTTATTCTCTTTTGGGTCCTTGGTTGAAATAGAGCCCATCATTAGCATGGAGGAAAAGGAGGAAAAATATACCTTTGTACCCTGTTTTCTTTCTTCACATCAACACAGTGCTGCTCATAATTCTAAACAATTGTTGCTAATTTACCAGCTGGCATTGTGGGAGACACCAAATTCTGTTAGCAGTGGGCAAATAATATCTCATCTGGTAATCAAATGGAGACAAAGGGAAGAATTCCCCAGTAACAAAAATAAATTCTTTCAGAAGGAGAGAGAGATACAAGAAGTATTGGGTTTATCCTGGGACCTGATATTCCTGCACTATCTCCTCCTCCTGTCCCAGTGTCTTTTTTTAAAATTATTACCTTGCAGGTAAAGCTGCTGATGTCAGGTGCAGTGCCTCTTCATTGCTGCTGAGTTGTAGTCTGTGGAATCTCTGAGACTCCATCTCCCTGTGGAACAGGCCCTGGTAGTGAGGGCCAGCCTTTTTTGGCAGGTATGCACAAAATAGCCCTACACCCTCACCAAACGCTGGTCTGATCCCCTTTCTTTTCCTGGTGTTCTGCTTTGTTTTCTGCTCCCTGTTGTTCTCCCTGCCAAATTTCCTGATCTGCTTTCTGCCCTGTCTGTCCCCTCCCTGATCTTCATCATGCCACACGCACAAGCTACCTATGCCACTTGTGGCATGGGTGCTGCAGGTTGGCCAACTCTGCCCTAAAGTATGTATCACTTGAGCTTCAAGCCATCAAGCTATGGTCAGACTCAAAAGCATGTAGGTCTAAATCTGAACTGACCTCCTTTGTATGATTGATAAAAACACTCTGAGAACCAGGTGTTAATATCTATTCTTTGTTCCTTCCTCTTGGTAGTTACAAAAGTGATTCACAAGGAGCAAAAATCCTGAACCTGACTCGGTGCACCGGACAATCTGATTCAAACCGTTCTAGTGGTTAATGCCTCCAGGGGAATCATGCCAGCCATCATCCCATTTGTTACAATTTCTATGAGGATCCTGCTACCTCTGGTTCTTCTTTTAACCTTATATATTTGGTTGTGGTACTGCCAGTATTTTAAAAGACAAAAAAAAAAAAAAAGAATGGATTCTGCTGGTCAATACCAATTCTTGTTCTGCTCTAAAAGATAATAAACTGCTTCTAACGTTGTCTAAGTGGCTGCCAGTAACTCTAAAGGTAAACTGAAGGACAAGAGAATAAGAAGTGAGCAGTGCTATTATCATTTTACACCCACCAGAAAATCAAAATCTGTCTGCTTTATACAGCTTGTCATTCTGCTCTGATAGGAGATGGAAGAAAAGCTCGGAAGCAGGTGCATTTAAAATGCTAAGTGTATTCCAAGCTTGATTAAGGTATACTAATATATGTTATGACAAGAACTGTGTGAAATCTCATGGCAGAATGAACCAAACCATGGATGTTCCAGAAAAAAAAGAATTTTGTGCTTAAGTACTTCACATCTGGGGGAAAAAAATAAAGGTGAAATAGACATTCTGTTGGGGTATTTTTTGTGAAATTTGAAAGGAACAAGGATATGGGATTCTGCTTTGGACCATGTCTAGTATGAGTTAAAATTAATGAAAGGAAACTGGAAAATGTTAATATTTTATATTCTAAGAGATCATTATTCCATAGTCAAAGATTTTTACTCTCATGCAATTGCTAGTATGTGTAGTCATTAAACGCGTTGTATTCTGGCTATTCTTACTAGAAGCGATCTTCATTTGTGTAGAAGTAGAATCCTCTGTTTTCTTTAGTTTAAGCGTATATGTGCTATATAGGCATATATAATATCAAATGTATGTTAACAACATTAATTAGATTACACAATTGCATTATTAGACAGTATGCTCTAATAGATGCATACAAAATTCTCAGCCAAGCTGGCTTTAACCCACAACTTCTGGCATAATTTAGAATGCCTACACTGAAGGCATTGATTTGGATAGTGCTGAAGTTGCATCTGATCATTAAGAAGCAGATAAATCAACCCCCAGTAACTTACAGATGTAATCCTGCTTTCCTATAATTTGCAATAATATCCACTACTCTACCTGCTTTTAAGAATGGGGAAAGGGGCAAGAGCCTTTTAAGAGGACAGTTTCAGCAGGGAGGCCCCACCTTGACAGGGATATAAGGGTGGAAGACAGCATAGAAAGGGACAGGAGGGCTCCAGAAATTTAGAGAAAGATGCTGCTTCCAGAGAAAGCTTTACCCGGAGCACAGAGACAAGGGGCAGGAGACTGTGTAGGCTTGGGGAAGAAATGGGTGTTGGAAGGAGCCCAGCTACGACTGGATGGACCTAGGGGGAGGACAAACAACAAACCAGAGATGTTTCAAGCTGCAAGGCAGCTGTAAAGGGGAGCAGCATCTAAGAGGAGCCCCCTTAGAGTCCAGGCCGGTGAATGTAGCTCATCCCAGAAAACTAAGGCTCCTTCCTAGAGACATGACTGTTGAGTAAATAACAAGATGATATAGATGGGGACATTGGAGAGAGACCTAGGCTGAAGGAGGAGCCTGAGGATTTTGCCCATATACAAGGAAGCAGCAGTCCCTGCTGACAGGCTCTTAGACCTCAGTTGAGCTTCTCAGTTAAAATGCTGATTTCAGAGAGCAGAATTCTGCTCTTACAGGCTACTCCTGAAGCCAGTCCCTAAAATATGGGGAAAGGAGGAGAGGACATGTTCAGTCTCACCCCCATGCTAAGAACAAAAGGTTGAGCTCATCCTTTCCTCAGTTGGTGTGGTAAAGGCTGATCAGGCAGGGAATTTGGAGAGAGAGCAGGAAGACAGCTGGTGCCTGGATTAGGAGGTTCTGATGGTAGGCAGCCCCTGATGTTGAAGACATGTCTCAGCAGAGTTTCCTGTATATCTTGTCTCTAATGGGTGATCTCTCTCCTGCACTAACTCCTTCTCCAGGCAGCTCCCCTCAGGGAAGAAAATAACACATGACTTCTATTACACTCCTCCCCCCCCCCCAAAAAAAATAAAAAAACAACCAACATTTCAAAATCAAAGTGAGGAGAAATCTGTAGCAACTAGGAGCAGAACCTAACTTTTATTTATTTATTTAAGCCTAGCACAGACTTTGCCTTTTGCTCAAGTCTAATCGATGGCACTTAGAATAATTAGGAAGGGATGCACCAGACTTATTCCTTTGCTTAGCTCCAGCAACAGTCTGGTTTGGCTGACTGTAGGTTTGCTTGTGGACTTCTTTCTGCTGCTCTGTTACATCATTATGTGATATGAAGATCCAGGATGACATTGACATAATTGTTGAGTTCTCCTTCATGTTCTGAGCTACTTCAGTCATGACTGGAGTCATGTGTTGGGTCTAGACAAAATCAATGGAGGTGAAGTCCATTAATACCTAGAGAAAACACCCCAGTAGATTACTTAGTTATGTTCTGAAAAAGATGCCAAAAAAAAGTATATCATAAGTTCTGTCCTTAGTTTTTAGAGGGAAATGTGGTAAGCAGAAACTTGATAATCACAACATGTATTTGGAAGAAAGAATCTGAAAGGTAGTGTGGTCGATTGGATAAATGTTGGTTTGGACTTTGCAAGTGTTCATGAAATTACATTTTTGTTTACTCTCTATTAACTTTTTGAGATTGTGTAATTTCTATCCTTACCCATAAACAGGTATAAGTGATTGGAAACCTGTTCAAACCTGTAACAGGACAGAAGTTCAGTGCATACAAATTGCTTTCAAAATGGCTGAAACCAGTTTAATATAAACCTGGATGGATGTAGTATCAGACTTAACTAATTTAAGTTAAATTGGCTTATAGAACTTCTGTCCCACATTAAGAATTGTAGAGTGGTACAGTAGTGCCACCTACTGTACTGGCTTCCAGGTTAGGGTTCATAGTTTTGGTCAGCTTAAGGGTTATTAAGTGCCTGAAAAATATCTAAAAGCAACAGAGAAACTTGATCTGCTACTTTCGCTGATGCTAGTTCAAGGGAACTTTACTTTGGTCACAGGAATATTTGTTGAGGTTCTCTTTCTTGCCTGAGTTTCAGATTTCATTCTGTACAGTGATAGGGGTTCTGTTACTGTGGCATAATACTTTGTGTGTTTATATTTTTCAAATACTTTCAAAAGTTCCAAGTTAATATAAGAAGAATTTTCACAAGTGAAAACATTCCTGGACAATTTCAAAGTTTTTGCAAAGGGACCCAAGAAAAGTAAGTAATTCATTGAAAGCTTTTAAATGTATTTTGGAGTGCTTGATATCTTCTCAACATGTACACATTTTTTATCAATTAAAAGTTTCTCCATATATATATCATATGCTTTGTATCTGCAAAAGATGGGCTGAAACATCTTGTTAAATTGAGAGCTGCACTGTAACTTTCCCAAAGGTGATGCAATCAGTTTATATCATATCTTCCTATTTGATATCATATGACGTTAACAGAGATCTTAATTATTTTAAAAGTAATTTTGTAGTATGAGTGAAGGTATAAGTATATGTTTGACTGTTAGACCTACTAAAACAATAGGAATAAACATAACTTTCCATGTTGTTTGTAGGGCATTTTATTTGAAGGAAAACCATACTGAAATCCTTTTAGTGTTAAATGTGGGTTTTGTGGGGGATTGATATTTTGGTGTTTTTTTTTCATTTGGAGAGTGGCCTCTTGTTAACTGCCATTCAGATTTTTGTTAAAGCATTAGTAACAAAAGCTTCTCACTGATTAACTGTTGCTAAAATAAAGAGATATAAGGCTGCAGAATTTCTTCAATAGCTGATATTTGCTTTCTCTTAAAAAGTGTATGATATACGTCTTTGACTGAGTAATAAACCTACTGGAATAAACCTGCATGGGTTCTTCAATCCCCTGGAATCCATGCGTTTAATCCTCTTATTTGTTAACTGTTAACAAATAAGGAGAAAAAAATCAACACTGAAACTATCCTGATGTCCTAAAACAGCCAAATGTTCAAGTTAGACTATATTTATTTATAATTCTGTGTGTTTGGATTTACCCAGAAACATAATGTTTTATGTTTTCCACATTTTACTTCTATGAGAGATCAACTCATCTATGTTGTTCTTGCATTTTCAAATTCAGACATTTTCTCTATCAAGGTTAATTTGGCAGGGTGCAGTGCTGGGGAAATACCATACAATGCATGTCTTGTAAATAACTTGTAATTGGCAAAGTCAATCAAATAATTAACATCTTATAAATACTAATTTATTTAATAAAAATATAAAAATATAAATATACATATATAAAAATATCAGGATGATTCAATGCACAGACATTCTTCAACTCAATAAATATGGCAGTTATATTGATTCATTTATAGGAATAGTTTTTTTCAGATTATGTTACAAGGTGGGTATGCAGTGTCCCAGCTAATAATAAAGTGATGCAAAGCAATTAAAAAATGAAAAGAGAAATTTGAGTTTTCCATCTCAGTAATAAAGGCACAAAAAGCCTTTTATGTTTCTTCTTGTTGCCAATGAGAACCTTCCTTTGGAGGATATTAGGCAGAGAGGGCATAGCTTTTTGTTTTTAAATTATATGCATCTAAACCATTCGTATTCATTCACGTTGACTTATTGATTAAGCAAACCCTTACTAAGACGACACCTATTTTTTGTATTTTTTCCAAGTAAGAGAGTGTAGGCCACTTTTTATCTAGTAACATAGACATTACTTCCACTAAGTCACAGATTACTTCTTCAGTCTCGGTCACTGTCATCTCCACCATACATATCTGCTAGTTTTTTAAATCGAGGTCCCCAGTCACTCAGGTAATCATAATCTTGGTTTCCATCTGTAGTAAGTGATTCAAGTGAACTAAGTGAATTTGCAATAGAATCATTTCCTTCATAGGCATATGTCGCCAGTGAATCATAAGGAGGTGCAGTTGGGTCTATATCATTTTCCTTTAGCCTTCTATGAATAAAATCTTGGACATCAATATTCTCCCACAGGGGTGCAGTCCTTCTTATCTGAAATATAGTTTCTGGAATAACATCTCTTCTCATCTTACTTTCCTCCCTAGCTTCTGGATTCCTCAGAGTGCCAATGTCAAAAGCTTGAGTATCCTCTTCCCCACCTCCTTCATCGTTGTAGGTCACAATATTATCCCGGACATCATCTTTTGAGATGATCAAGGGTTCTTTTTTTCTCTGCCTCTTCAGTGCTGCAAACAGCACAACTAAAACTGGAAAAAAAAACATAGATAATGAACTGCATAGATCATAATGAGTATTCTGTATATATAAAGGCTCAGTCCATGTGTCCGTGTGTCTGTCTATCTGTCCATAATGGTCTTGTAGAGCATGGCCCCAGCCAGTCCTGCACAGGGGGAAATTTCCCATCAAGAATGACGGTGGGGACAGAGAACTGCCATGATGCTAAGGCTGGAGGGGGGGAGGGGATGGCATGGGACTGGATGTGGAGTGGGGGGGAGAATGATGGTGGGGATAGAGCGCCACCATGACGGTGGGGGCAGAGGGGATGGGGGGGGGGGTGAGGCCAGCAGCACTGGCCTCGCTCCCCGCCCCCAGCCCTGCTGCTTGGAGGCGGCGTGGGACCGTGGCTGTGCGGCGCTGGCCTCGCACCCTCCCTTCATCCCCTCTGCCCCCACCATCATGGCACCGCTCCATCCTCATCGTCATTCTTGATGGGCAATTTGCTAGTTGTAAATAATGAGATGGACAGGACAGTTATCATTGAAATGCAATGAGTATACATTTACTATGACTAGGTTTCAAGGAGAAGGTTCTGTTAAGAAATATTTGGTATGTAAATAGGAAAATATATTCTTGTGGAATAATAATAATATGCTAATGGAATTTGAGAATAAAAGTCTTATTTTTTAAAGTTTGGTTAAAACAATATTGATTATGACTGAATTTCACTTGATATTTAAATGCAGGTTCTATAGTTGGCCATTATTACGAAGAAGCAGGATGGGGATCTTTCCACATTATGTCCTAATAATGATATAGTATTGCCTGCCATGTAACACATAATAGTAAGGGTATCATTTTGAAAATGTCACCATCTCATTTTCAGGTGATTTAGGCACTTGGTAGCCAGCCATTGACTTTGATTCCCCACTACCTAATTCTCTTTTAAAAATGGAACTAAGATTTCTAGGTCACTTAAGTCACTTCATATAAGATGGTGCCATAATGAGGCACCCTGAACTAGCTAGTTCCCAACTAGAAGCAATATAGCTATACTAGTGTAGTGCTGTGCATTGGTAAGTGAGCTTTGCTTGTCAGAACTATCAGTACTAGAATGAGGTATCTTAGCATAGAACTTCATTGTACTCTATAGGCACTTCCTTATGTGCTTTTGAATGTTTTATCCCAAAGGTCTGTGGTCATTGACATGACTGATATTATCGACATAGCTCTTATTGAGTTCAATAGCAGCTGGAATTGGATTCTGTCTTTATTCACAGCTACTTCTTTAAATACTTGATCTTGCTAGTTTAGGAAGTGCTAGTAAAATAACCTTCACCTTTGGATCATGGGATTGGAGCTAAAGTGAGCTTTTATGGCTTGAGCAGAAGAACTGAAGTTCAATCTTTTAAAGGTTTTTAGGTGAATAACTCCCACTGATTTTAATGGGAATCAGAAGCTGTAATATCTTAACAATACTGGACATATACTAGTAACTCTGATTTTTTGTAGACTGAAACAGTAATACTCCACTCAGAATTAGATTATGCCAGTACTCTGTGCATAGCAACATGAACAAAATTATGCACTAAAAATAACTTGATCATTTAAGAATGAAGGGAAGAGTGGGCATGCTGAGGACATATAGGGACTGTGGCTAGGATCTTTGAACTTAAATATGGTCTAGTAAGTGTAGGTGACTCTTTGTTTCTATTGATTTGTGTGTGCAATAGCCTAATTTAGATTTTCAGTTGCTCCTATTGCCAACCAGGCATGGTAGCTCATTCATGCATGCTTAAGCATTTAAGAAACAGGGCAGTTATGAGGGCTGACTAATCATGGGCATGCTTCAAATAAGGCCCTATAAAACAGTATCTTTCATATTCACAGTTAGGTGCTCAATGTCTAATGTGAGCATGATGTTCTTAACCAGTTTGCTAGCCTCCATTTCTGGTCTTCCTTAGCCTACTTCATTGTATTGAATTATGACTTAGCAAAGCATCAAGCCACAGGGGACTAAAAGTGTTGGCCATCTGCCCCTTTGCCCCCGAATCTTAGTGTCCCTGTGCTACTTCTGTGTCTCTCTCTCACCAGCCTCTAATGTTCACCATTGAAGACCTAAAACCTGGAAAAAGTTCCTCAGACCCCAGTGGATATAAAAGTTGGAATTTAAGTTATTTTTGCCTTGTCTTTTACCCTGCTGTGGGCATATGCTAGATACAATGGGTTTTGAAGCAAAACTAGATTGGGAAACAGATTGTAGCCCCACCAGGGAGGCAAAGTTTCTGGCTGCCAACTATGACAGCCAGAGATTTCTACTTTCTAGCATTAGTTTACCAGCTTGAGGTTTTATTCCTTCTCATCTCTCTACAGCTTCTTCACATGCTCTCTCTTCCATGCACATAATATCTTCTGGCTCATTCCATTCCACATGGAAGCATTTGAATGTTTCGATGTCTATAGTTCCTGTTCTGTTTCCTATACATTATCTAACTTTTCCTAATGCATACAAAATAAAAATATTTTGTGGGTTAATGACAGATATAATCATTTGGTTTTTAATCACTGGGGCCAGATTCTGCTGTTCAAGCCATCTAGTGTGTTAGTTAACTACATGCATCTAAATGCATGACTATTTGTGAATTGAGATACTGTTCACATGAGTAAAGATGGCAGTGACCTAGACCTAGACTTTTAATTACCTGATATTATATCTAACTAAAGCAGCGGTCTCATCACAGTGTTCTGCTCTCTGCTCAGTGACATTCATAACTCAACTCCTCAGTTAAAATGAAGCCAATGAGAAAAAAATGGCCTCTTTCACAGCTTTAACCAGTTGCATGATAAATAGAACTTCATAGAATGACAGCATTGAACAAACCAGTGACTAGCACTTTCCATATTGTACGAAATGCTTCTTCCAAAGAGCACTTACCTAGCAGTATAATGATGCAGAGGAGAATGGCAATTAGAGCACCTGTGCTGAGGCCTGTTGAAAGTAGCAAAGCTTCAGCATTACAGGACTGCATATTTCCCCGGCTATCACAGGCACACACTCGAATTGTCAGCGTGCCTGTGCTGCTCTGGATTGGGTAATCATTGTCAAATATTATGATTGGCAGGAGATAGGTACTCATTTTACTACGGCTGTATCCATTTCTTCTAGTCATTATCCCTGCTGTGTTATCTGAAATGGAAAAACCAGAATGAATACACATTACAGTATGTTGTTTTGTGCAGTGTGGTGGGAGAAAAAAAGATGAGATGAAATTGATGAGCAGAGATGTTTACCTTTGTTGTCTACAATAGAGAAGTTTGGATGAACTGCAAATTCTGGCACCAACTCAAAAAAAAATTTGTGTCCTTGAGGAGGCGCATCTTTGTCCATTGCACTAACAGTCTGTATCAGCTAGAAAGGAAACAATGATTAATATGTTTTTAAGTCGTGTAAAACCAGCACACTTCCTTTTCTCATACAACAATATAAAAACTTCCTTGCAACTTTATTTGAAGAAGCAGACCAATATTCCAAAGACTAGTTCTAGGTGGGTTGTTCTCTACATTGGCCCAAGAAGACCCCTATATATTTTTTTAACTTTACAATCTGCTAATAGCAGAAAACAAGGTACTGCTCTTAGCTTCAGCCAACAACTTTCTGACTAGTTTTGGTGCCCTGCAATGATATGAGAAGGGTTATCCTGTGAGTAATCCAGTCACTTCCCATGACCTTACAAAACAATAGCAGCTGGTTCACATGCTGTGCTGCTGAGAGCGAGACATGGTTTCTTTTTCCAGCCTACATCACACTGTTCCTTCTGATATATTCTAGTGTTGCAGAAGCAGAATGCTTAGCCATTTTTGGAGCAGAGAAGGAGTTAAAAAGCTTTGCATCACTCTAAACTGAAATCTCTAGCTGTGCAGTGGACCTGCT